>NW_018480041.1:134267-144494 GCF_002113885.1 Mizuhopecten yessoensis | reverse complement strand
AGGTTTAGGATATTTATATTGCTGTCCAGGACCCGGGCCGGAACCAGAGAGTGAACAAGGGAACCATCATCATCACGACATGTGTACTTGTCAGCTTGTACATGTGGGTGCAGCTCACTGCATAGCATAGTATACATACAAGGCACATTGATTACAAATATATTGTGGACAAGTATTGACATACAAAATAGGCGAATGTTCTCACAAGAGGTTATCACCAGAACGGCACCTGACCGGTGAAGTGAAAGTGAAACCACAGACTAAAAACTGAAACATTATGTTATTGACCACGAATAATGTTTTACGTATTGCTTTTTTTTCTATTTCAGGTGTGGGAATATAATATTAGAATAACACACATACCTCAAACAGATCGTTTAATTCATGTTGTGTGAAATCGATGCTTAACAACATTTCTATCGACAGCATTCTAGTGTTTACCAATGGCGAATAGACGGTACGAGTTATCGGCCTTGATATTGTATGACACCCGGTGAGGGCACTGAAATCGGTAACATATTTTCCCGCCACTGGGAGTCGGCGGTCCCTTTACTTTAGGTCTCTGGTTTAACACTCTCTTTATCACTCTGTTTACTAGCTACTCTATGAATACTATGTATATGACTTTCTATATACTCTGTATTATATGATATCTCTGTGTACTCTGCATATCACTATGTACTCTGTATTATGTGATGCCTGTGTACTCTAGATCTGCATACCACTCTTTATATACTCTGTATACTATAACCCTCTACCCGTTCAAAGTAGGACCTCATAGTAGTATACTTTATACTACTAGTTTTGTTTGGTAATATTCATCAGTTTGGTAATATGTAATATCAAAGTATTACTTTCTTCACAAAAAAATGTACGTATTAAACGTGTTGCAACGTTTCAAGACCAACTGGTCCCTATGTCAAGCTATGACAACCGGAAGATACAATACAGAAAATCAACACCACACGTACATACATGTTGTTGATAACTATATCTACCAGCGTTTAAAAACAAATGTTTAAATAAGTATAAATGTCGTGTGACAGTTACATTTGTGTGACAATAGACGAAGAAACGGACGAAATGATTACAAAATACACGAAACTGAACCAAAGTGTAAACAAATACACGTGTTTACATTGCAAATGCTCTAGATTATGCAAATCTATAAAGTAGAATTCAAGGAAGATACTTATGCAAGTTTGTAAGAAAGTATCAAGAAATGATAGAAGAATTCAAACCGGATAATACATCACCTCTCAATCGTCCTGCTGGACAGCGCCGCAAAATATATTACCATACCGCAAGTTTATTACTCGTATGACCCGTGTGTTCTTCAGTGAGTTTCCTGACTAACAAGCTGATGTTTAATAATATTTTCATTTATAAAAAGAACAATGTTTAAAGAATACATAACAATGTCCGAAAGATAAGAAAGTAGACTTCAATTCTTTATATTCAAAATGAACAAAGTTCAAAGTAGAACGATCTAGTGTATATTTTTGTATCACAATTTAAAAGCAATGTAGTCTTTCCTACCTTTTTTGGAGGCGACCTTCAATTTACAGTTTCCCCTCCGATTTGACCAAACATCGTCTATATAACGATGTTATTGTCAATCTACTGCAGTGAAACAAATAATAAACACAATAAAAGGATTCGACAACAAGTACAGAATACTTAAATACCTAAGATGTTATCTAAACATATTTTTCTGCCGTCCAAATTAAATAACTGGTTTATGAAAAAGTTATTAACAGGTCATACAGTTTTTTTATCAGTATATATAATGTATAAGAACACGATGGATGAAAAAAAGGACAAATATAGCGGTTCCGAAGACAATTCCAAAACCGGAAGCACACCATGGATGTCGCGCAGATTTGGTCGATGATACCGCAAGTTTGGCCAATGGCTGGAAAATCTGACGTTGCATGCTTTATGACGTGATAATTATGCTGATTACAACGCCTGCTTGTCCGCACAAATTTACAGAAGCCACTTGTGTAGATGTTATCCTTACAAACTGCCCTTCTCTCTGTTTTAAACCTGTGGGTTTTAACTGTAGTCTAAGCGACTGACACATTTTTATTGGAAAGGTACAGCACCTAGCCTGTCTAAGGGTAAAAGTAAATTTCGTAGTTTTAAAAACTTTGAACAAGATGCTTTTAACTCTGATTTATCAGAGGATACAGATGATATTTATTGGACACATGAGAAACTTATGAAAGAAGTGAATGATGTACATTGCCATGTCAGGAAAAAAGCAAGAATAAATCTTCGGATGGCTGCTTTAAGGAAAGCTATGTTGCGTAACAGATCATATACAATATCCATCTGGTTAGTTTACAGATAGCAAAGAAATCTTGTAGAAAACATCGTAGACAGTATGTAAGGCTATATTATAATGAACGTTGTAGTGGTGGCCCAGCTTCAACAGACTTTTGCCATTTTAACCATTTTTATCAAATAAATGTATTAGTGACCAGATTTTTTTAGAGGAAAATGACTGCATTTTGTCAAAGCATAATGCAGTTTGTGATGTGTTAACCAGTTTTTCTCAAATGTTCAAATGATATTGGAAAAGGTCTTGAGGCTGTTTCAACTTTTACAGAACACCCCAGTATTGTAAATATTCCTTAATACCTCTACTTGCCCAGACAAAGAAAAAAAGATCCTTTTATTTTTAAAACACGATAAAGAGGAAGATTTGAAAAGGCTTTTCTCGTTGCTAGATGTGAAAAAGCAACAGTTTTGACGGTATATCAGCAAACTCCGTTTATTACTTCCCTTTTTAATCACTGTGCTACTGAGTCTGAATTCCCAGATGTTTTGAAGAAGGCCCAGATCTTACCTTTTTTTAAGAAAAGCAATCCAATGGATAAGGACATTTCTAGACCAGTAAGCATTTTACCATCACTGTCTAAAATTTCGGAAAGAATTATTCATGATTAGCTCAGTGATTATTTAAACCAATTTTTAATCCCTTTATAACAGTTTTTAGGAGTGGTTACGGGTGTCAGACTGTCCTGCTGTGTGCACTTGAGGACTGGAGGCGGACCTTGGACAGTCATCATTTTGTTGGAGCGATTCGGATGGACTTGTCCAAAGCCTTTGACTGCATTCCTCATAATCTGCTGCTTGAGAAGTTGCGAGCTTACGGGCTAGGTGCACGTGAGTCAACAATAAAGGTAACGTAGGTAACTAAGGGTGTACATCTTGTCAACTTTCACCTTTTGCTATTTTTAGCATATAATACGTATTTTTCACTGTCATGGTGTTTTAACCCTTAATTAGAAATTATTTTGTGACATACAAGTTTTCAGTACTAAATATAGTTTTATGAATTAAAATTATCGTCTTATCATCAGTTTCCGCGCATTATATATTCCATGCAGCCATTTTATCAAGCTATATCTCGTAACTACGTGACCTGCTGGACACAACACAAGGATATTTAGACGTTTGGCCATCGTCTGTAAACTGACACAAAAATTACCGGAAAACATAAGAAATAATCAATGATTAAAAAAACACGCATAAATATGCAGTTTTGCTTAATGCACTTTTTATCTTGCTCAAAATGAGCATATACCTGAAAAAACAGTGATATATTTCATTCATGAACCGGACTTTTTTGAAGCCTGTCTGACAAACGGACGAAAATGTCGTATGCAAATGAGGCCACATCTCCTCGACGATTTTTTCCACTTACGAAGAGCCAAGGAGACATTCTTCTATCAATAAACACTGTTTGCATTGAAACGTGAACCTTGTACTGCAATGCAATTCCAATTTTCACCAATTTTAAAAAGAATGAAATAAGAAATAACTCGCCATCAAACAAAACTGATATAAGACTGCACAAAAAAATACAATAACAGATTCTATCATAACTAAATAAGTAAAGTAAACAAATTTAGTGGTTAAACTACATGTATTCGTTCGTTAACATATTGAAAACAAACCCATTGAAAAATCAATGAAAAATGTTAAATTCTTAAAAATCTGATAATAAATTTGATAAAAAGATATTTTTTATACCAAACTAAGCTTTTGCTCTGGTTCCGGCAGGCCACTATGGGGAATTTCCTTTTAGTGTATTCGAGTTATCTTTCTTTGAACACTTAATCAAAATAGACACACGGAAACATATGACGGCCGACGGGAGAAATTTGTTAAAAAAATGTTTGTTCTGGGTTATTTAAAATACTGTTATATGTTACATTTTTTTGTTTGTTTCTATTAGTAGATTGTGAACATGTTTATGACAGTCATCCGTAATTTCAACATTTTTCTGCCGATATGAGTACGAAATCGCGGCTGCTTCTTAAGTACGCGGAAACAGGTAACACGAGGCGTCTAATCATCAGTTTCCGCGCGTTATATAATTCCGCGCAGTCATTTTATCAAGCTATTTATCGTAACTACGTGACCTGCTGGACACAACACAAGGATATTTTAGACGTTTGGCCATCGTCTGTAAACTGACACAAAAATACCGCAAGTTCGACCGGAAAACATAAGAATTAAACACTGATTAAAAAACACGCATAAATATGCAGTTTTGCTTAATGCATTTTTTATCTTGCTCAAAATGAACCAATACCTGAAAAACGGTGATATGTTTCGTACGAAAATGTCGTATGAAAATGAGGCCACATATCCTCGCCGATTTTTTCCACTTCCGAAGAGCCAAGGAGACATTCTTATATCGATAAACAGTGTTTTCAATGAAACGTTAACCTTGAAATGCGATGAACTTCTAATTTTCACCAATTTCAAACAGAACAAAATTAGAAATAACTTACCATCAACCAAAACCGATATAAGACTGCAGAAAAAAATAACTGATTCTAAGCTTATGTTATAACTACTGTAAATAAATATAATAAATAAATTCATAAAATTACATGAATTCGTTCAATTTGACATCTTGAAAAAAAATTTTAAAAATGAGAAATTAAAAAAAAATGATAATTAATTTTACGATGCATTTGTTCTTGCTGGTCACTGTAGAGAATTTCTTTTAATGTATTCGAGTTATCTTTCTTTGAACACTTAATCAAAATAGACACACGGAAACATATGACGGCTACTTCCGACGGGAGAAATTTGTTAAAAATTGTTTGTGGTTTTTTTTTAAAGACAGTTTTATGTTGCTAGTTTTTTTTTCCTTTAGTAGATTGTATACATGTTTATGACAGTCTTCCGTAATTTCAACAGTTTTCTGCCGATATAGGTACGAAATCGCGGATGCTTCTTAAGTGCGCGGAAACCGGTAACACGAGGATACAAAATCTTGTGACTTTGACTTTAAACATATTTTATTAACCAGAATGGGAAAATAGGATTTGGCACAAGTTATTACAACTTATGAAGCCATATCCTTACAACAATAATTCAAAAGAACAGATGATGATATAGACTGTCAATTACAATTCATAGTAGTATGAAGCGATTTTTAAAGTAACACATACACATACAAACAAACAAAAACAAAAACATATTTTAAAGTCAAGTTCATAATCAAAACATGATCTAATAAAAGTTTGCACTTGTTTGAATATATCACAATTTGTATCCAAAGCCAGATTTTCATTTCCAAACAGTAATAATCTCAACGTTAAATGTACATTTAAATGATTTATATGATCAAAAAGTACAGTACGAGCATTTGTATAAGGTTGACATTCAAAGAAGAAGTGATAGGCATTTTCTCAATGGTAGCCACAATTTAAACAATTTGAGTCTTGGACCAAGTTTGCACGGTAAAGATCATGTTTGAGAGGACTGCATTCGTGTCTTAGTCTGGTATGAAGAATGTTTAGTTTTCTGTCACCACGTAGGTAATGAGGGGGTACTGTATATGGTATGTTAGAGACCAGAGCTAATTTGAAAGATGAGAAAGACATGGATCTAATATTATAGTCTAGAGTATTCCACATTTTTAATGATTAGAAGGCAAGAAAGATAAACTAGTAGTAGAGAGTCTGAAATTGGGAATTTTGTAGTTATCATTATTTCTAAGAGCATGTCGGGTTTCTCCTACTTTAGTGGGAAGTAGATTTGTTTGGTAGTTTGGGGTTTGATGCCTATCTATTTTGTAGATTAACTGAAGTTTTCGTCTTCTTCTTCTTCTTCTATCCGAAAGTAATTCAAGACCAGTTTCTGTATATAATGATTCATTTCTGGCATATGACGGTAAACCTGTAATTATTCTAGCTACTTCACGTTGAGCCCTCTCTAACTTTTCAGAATCGACCAGAGTTCAACCATCCCAAACCTCACATGCATATTCTAAAACTGTTAATATATAAGTTTTGTAAATTCTTAAGAGAGCATCCCGCTTCAACATATATTTGAGTTTTCGCAAAAAAAAAAAAAATTCATTACCGATTTATTGATTTCACTAACATGATCTGACCATTTTGCATCTGAATTGAATGTAACTCCAATGTGTCTATGCATACTGTTAAAATTCAAAATATTTCCATCAAAAATCAGTTCAAGATCTTCATCTATATCATTTGAAATTGATATGAAAATAACTTCCGTCTTATTTGGATTGAAAGTAACAAGCCAAGTGATAGCCCACCTATTCAAAGCTTCCAGGTCCCTATTCAAAACTGTTTGTATATCTAGACAAGAAGATGAAGAGCTTTTTAAAGACGCATCATCAGCAAAAAGACGTGTTGTAGATTCTAGTACTTCGGCGATATCATTTATATAAATTAAGAAAAACAATGGTCCAAGAATTGAACCCTGAGGAACTCCAGCACATATCAAACCAGCATCAGAAGAAGAATTATTTATAAACACTTTCTGTTGTCTGTTGCTTAAGTAGTTTTCGATCCAAGAAAGGAAATTTCCTGAGATACCATATGATTTTAACTTGACTAATAAACCATTATGCCAGACTCTGTCAAAAGCTTTTGAGATGTCACAGAAAACTAAACAAGTATGCTTCTATTCTGCTAGATCAAGATAAATATTATGATATAATTCGATTAATTGATACACAGCTGAGTGGCCAGGCATAAATCCTGATTTGTACTGATAAAATAGAGAATTTTCAAAAAATAATTATGCAATTACTTAAAGACAACCCTTTCAAATGTTTTACCAACCGTAGACAAAAGAGAAATCGGTCTATATATAGAAGGAGAATGCCTATCACCCTTCTTAAAAAGCGGTATGACTTTAGCAAATTTCCAAATATCAGGATAAATACATGTAGATAACGATAAGTTAAAAAGAAGTTCAAGTGGTTTACATACAGTTTTTGCAGTGTACTTCAACATATGGTGGCTGATTTCATCCATGCCCGACGCTTTGCCAGTTTTAAATTCAACAAGACATCACATATTTCATTGTAGTTAATTATAGGAGATTCAAATGAACTGTCCGTTTTCGGTTCTAAAATAGGAATATCAGTATTGTTATCATCTATGTTAGTGATACTGCAAAAATAATTATTCAATAAATTTGATTTGTCCTTATCGTCAACTAATAAACGTCCCGATGTTGAATCAACTAAAGTAGGAATAGACTGCGATGTCCCTGAATTTCCCATCAATCTCTTGATCAGTCGCCAATAAATTCTAGGATCAGATGAGTAATAAAAATCAATAAGATTTCCAACATTTTCATAGAAGGATTTTCTAGCATGCTTTTTCATTTTATTAACTTTGTTTCGCTGTTTTTTGAATTTAGATATATCCCGTGGATGCTTAGAATGTTTGTCTGTTTTTCGTAATCTATCGCGTAGTCTCATTTTTTTCTCTCAGGTCTGAATTCATCCATGGCTTATCGTTAGGTCTTATAGTAACTTCTTTTTCTTTCAGTAAAGCGTTCGCTAGCCGAATCAACAGAGTTACATGTAGCAAAAAGAGTATTCCAGTCATATTCTTTGATAAGGTGATTAAATAATACATAGTCACCTCTTTTATGTAACCAAATTTTTCGTTTGTAGACGGGTTTAATAAATAACGGGACAGAAATATATGCGACACAATCTTCGTGGTCAGTAAAGGAGTTTTCGGTAGCTATGACGTAGGAGTCGGTGTAATACAAAGATTCTGGCACTAACATTGGTGGGACCTATTCGTGTAGGTTCATTTATAACATTTGTAAAATTAAAAGTATCAATAATGTCAGCAAAAGCATGATTCTGGGACATGGTTAGCATGTCAACATTGAGGTCTCCTATCAAAATAATATTTCTCGATAATTCTACAGCATCGTTTATTGAAGCCCGAAGATTATCCCAAAATTGATTATTGTGATAAGCAGAACGGTATGCTGTCCTGATTATTAGACATTTGTCAGGAAGAAATACCTGAAACCATAATACTTCGGTGTCGGGGCCTTCGAGGTCAACCAGCCTACTTACTTTTAAAGCCTCATTTACATATACTAAAATACCCCCGCCCGCAAAATTTCTATCGAGTCTAAAAGGAGAGTGTAAGCCTTCTATCAATAACTCACCTATGGGGACCTCAACATCAAGATGCGTTTCGGTGAGACAAATTATATCATATTCACCTGCAATGTTTTCTATGTATTCAATTTTATTCCTTGCACTCCTAATATTTAAATGAAAAATAGAAAGCTCGCCATCCACGGGACCAGGATTTGACTCAACATCCATGTGCGATAATCATTCAATAAGTTTACAAATTTTGCTATGTTGTTTTTTAAAACTATGCATAAATAGGCAAGCAAAGTGAAATGTAATAAGAAAAAATAGAAACGGTACATTTTATATCCGTATGCTTTGGCATAGAAAGTTCCGATTGCCACCCTGTGTGACCTATAATCATTACCCATTGTCAAAAATCAAGCATTTGTGTACAAATCTATCAGGGTGGCAAATCAGAGTTATTACAATGTAGTGTGCATAGATCCAGTGGTAGAAAATGAATAATACGTGAAAAACGATACAAAACATATACACAAATAAAATGATTAATATATCTTTTTGGTGCAACATGATATATAATATAACTGACCGTGGGGTAACTATGGTCAGAAACGTAGTTTTATATTAACGTAAGAGCCGGGATATATCATGTTTAGACATGACAACAGGTGGCGCTGTACAAAACGCACTGTACTCTAACAGACGCTCTCAACAACTACAGTGACCGGGTAACAGCTTCAGGTAAGAGCTTTTTATATATATATTTAAAAAAAAAAAAAAAAAAAAAACCCAGGGAATTTATATCTTTCGAATACACAGACTATATATTTTTTTTATATAAAACATCAGAATTTGTTTCACACGAGTTTAGGAGTACTGATAGGAAGTAGCGAGAAACATCCCACATAACAACCCATACAATACCCCGGCTCGTCTATTTTAAAATAAGTACAGTAAATGTTTTATTGTAACCTGCAAACAAACGTGCACCAGGGACGTATAGTGAAGGGGATTAGCAACTCCCTCTTTGCCTTTCCAATTTTATGACACGTCAATCTAGACTTACCTCCCCCTGATTCAGGAGTAGATAGCGAGCGCCACCTATCTCAATTTTGACAAACCAAGATGGCGTCGATACCGCTTCGTTAGATTAGTTGGCGTGAAAACAAACCAATCGCGATAAGTGTTCTTACGTCTTTTGTTTATCCAATTGTTATACGCTGATTGTATTACTTATAATTGATAAAATCTGTGGTATCATATTAATTGATGTCTCGTTTTTGGGGTATATTTTTCAATTTTTAAACGCGATGTAACGCGTGGTTCAGAGTATTGTGGTGGGCGTCGATAGACAAAAAAGCGGGATAAAAAAAACCACCACATGTATGTGAACCACCTCACTCCAAAAGTATTTGACCGATCTTTTTTAAATTAGCAGCAATAGAAAGCTGAATACTTTTTATAACGACCCAACCTATTTCAATTGCAAATAATATAATTTTACTTGTGTTATTTTTGTGTCAAAAAGAGTAAATATCAGCATTATTTTTCACTGGAACGTAAATCATTATTGCGAAAGTAGTTGGTGACTGCTCACTGTTTTGATTAAATTTTATAAACTATCGTTTATATTTTTTAAAACAATTAATATCAATAAACAGCTGAGTAATTTCTATGTTAAGTAGGCCTGATTTGATTTGCATTACTTGGAACTATAGCGATGTCACAGATGAAATTACTCGTCTGGTAACGAAGGACACGTGTTGTTGAAAACCGTAAACAAAAATGCGGGATAAAAAAAA
>NW_018480041.1:120035-133415 GCF_002113885.1 Mizuhopecten yessoensis | reverse complement strand
AAAGGCTAGAAATAGTGGCAACGATAGCCCTATCCCTGGAATAAAAAGAAGACCTACTAATACACAGTCCCAATCAGGGCTAACCGTTATCAAAACACTCCCATCTCGGCGAGATTGGTGACATGATTTTAACGCTAGTGCGCAAGCGCGGGCTGATCGAGAGGGGCTCTCGATGACTTCGCGGTTTGGTGAACAAACACAAAAGCGACGTGCTATAGAATCTTGACTGGGGCAGAGTTGCCAATCCCCTCTATATACTGTCCCTGCGTGCACGAATGAGTTGACGGGGATGGGTCACATAGTATGACAATTTAACGGTACAATGCAATGCAATAATATTGAATAATAATAATATTACAAAAAAAACAACAACCCCAAAACAAACCCCAGTTAAACATAACCAGAGACGTATACGTCTCTGACATAACTAAAGTTGTATAAGCCAATGATTACTATCACGGACTAATCTAATTCCGTGTTACTATGTAGGAAAAGCAAACCATTCATTATATAGTACTGTACACTGCTAACGAAATAAATTTCACTTAACATAGTACATTTTATCAGGTACAAGTATATTTCATTAAGTGATGTTGTCGCTAACTACACGTGATGAAAGCTCGGGGATGGTGTGGATAGGTCGTATATCAAGGCCAAACCATATCAAGTAAAATATATAAAGCTTACGTGGATACTTTAACATGCGGTTGCTAAGTTTCTAAGTTCTAAGTTTTATTTATTCACTCCGACACACTTACGTGTGTAACAAGAGGTCACATACATATAGTAAGTATGATACATGGCGTGTGATGTACACAATTACAACATTGTACATAGCATAGATACATATAGAAGTACACAAATAGTACAGAAATTAAGTTAATATTTTTTCAAGCTTTTCTATGAATTTACAAAGTTTTGTGTAAATTTTTACATTAAATATATTAAACAATCCTTGCATTTTTAATTGACTTGGATAAGTGAAATAATATTTTGGTATATATTTCTCTCTTAGACATTTAACTAAAACACTTTCACATATAAATAAGTAATGAAATTCATCTCCAATGTACAAATTACATAATGTACAGGTTCTTTCTTGACGAGGAATACCTAACCATCTTCCTTTTTCTATGGGTAAATGCATATTGCAAGAACGGAATTTACACATTATTTTCCTATCATTTGTATTAAGTTTAATTAAATATTTTTCTTGTTCAAACTTTGTCTTTAATATTGAATATGTTTGTCCTCTAGAGGAGTTAAGAATATTATCAAACCATTTCTGTATAAATTGATCCTTCAGTCTACTTTTCACAAGCCTCTTAATTTCGTCTTTTGAAAAAGAACATGTAGATTGATTGTACCACACATAGTTCAGGCCAGTTTGAGAAAAAATATCTTTAACATATGCGAGCCATTTAAATAACATAGTTCCATTTTCATGTAATGTATACATAAACTTGATAACTTACTAGAGGTAATCAACTTATGCCAGAATATTATTATTCTACATTTAATTTCGATGTCTAGTGGGTATCTTCCAAGCTCACCATAAACAATGAAATTTGGTGTACTTTTTCTTACATTTAGTATATATTTACAAAATTGAAGATGGATTTTTTCTATAATATTTGTGTTTTCAAAACCCCATATTTCTGATGAATACAGAAGAACTGGCATAATTAATGAATCAAATATCTTCAATTGTAGATCAACTGGTAAAGATATGTTTCTCAATTTCTTATAGACAGCAAACACTGATTTCTGTGCTTGTTCAACAATTTTTTTCCTTGCTTAAAAGAAGCTACAACTAAAATTAAAGAATAATCCTAAATAGGTATACCCTTCCAGTATTTCTAATTCTACGTTACATAATGTAAAATGGGGAGTTCTTGCACATTTTCTTTTTGAAAAGATGACAATTTTAGTTTTTCCTGAATTGATAGTTAACTTCCAAGTATTACAGTATTGTTCAAATTCATTTAAAGCTAACTGTAAACCATCTGGGGTTTCTGAAAACAGGACAGTATCATCGGCATATAAGATAATGAATAGTTTGAGATACACTCCAATGTTGCTGTGAGTGGGGATAGGGGGTAGCAATTCAGACATAGTGTAACATGTGGTTTACATCCGTATTTATATGCATTTGCTGATAGTGAGGGATGGGTGGGTTGGAAGTGGGGGTAATACAAAGTGTATACCATACATACATAATATAACATGTATGAAGTGTACATGGACACTTGAACCTGCGTTTGCTGGGGGCGTTGTCCAATACACTAGATAAAGGTTACGCGGCTAAAATGAGTGAAAATCAAAATTTGCAAAGAAAAGTGCGCTTGTGTTGTGCTGAAGTATATAATTATTTTCACATAGAAAAAAGTTTTATTTGATTAATTTGTAAATCGAACAAAATATTTAGAGAAAAAAAAGTGTAGTGCTACCATTCAATAAGGGAGGTAACTTGAATATTTCTTTTTCCGGTCTCTGTCATTCGTAAACCCGTCACTTCCTGTTGACTCAGTTCTAAAATAACAGGTGAGTAGGCTAGCTGTTTTGTTTACAGTGATACACGGAATAAATAGAGAAATACGACTTTTTATTACACATAAATAGCTATCCGAGACTTTGGTTTGGAAGGGTAAGGTAAGGACTCCGGTGTTTTCTAATTATATCACAAAAAACTTGATCATATGGCCTTTGACAGAAACCACCCTGCACTTTCCCTATTTTCGTTTTCATTCGTCCATTGACAATGGCATGTGGTTGTATTGATCTAGTAACGCTGTTAGACTTGACTGTTTCTATTTATGGAAGCATATTCTAAGCAATTCATCCAATGCTACAGATTCATGTTTTTAATCTCTAAAAAATGTGATCTGTAAGAAATGTGTTGTCTCAGAAAACGTCTTCAAAAGAAATAATAGCTTATAGTAGGACGAGGAATAGTGATAAAGATAGTGCCGTCGCTGGGGCTCGAACCCGCGACTCTTGGATGCTCTACTGCTGAGCTAAAGGGAATTCCCTACAGCTGACACTTATAAGGCAACCTAATCGATGCACATCTTTTACAGATTGTAATGGATTTCCGCTGACGGTTATCAAGGTCCGCTTTGCCAGTATAGCGAAATATTAGTCACAGACTACTTGAAATCTGCCACATACAAACGTCACTGTGGGCAAGCTCAGGAATCCTTCTAGAGGGGTCTTCTCAGTGTCAGTAATAGTCGGAGTAAACTCGACCAAACTAATTGGTAGAAATAAATGACAAAGAAACAGAATAAATATTTACAATACAAATCATTCAAATTTACAGCAATCACAAGCTTTATCTTGCACGCAATTGCACCCTAATATGTTACATTCTTCACTAACTTCAATAAATTACGAAATAATGTAAGTCTTGCGATTGGTCCACCCTAAATAATCAGAGTAATTCAATTGTAACAAGTAAACAGATTAACTATATGTTTTGGAAATTAACACTAAATTACTTAGTACTCTATTAAATTAGAATATCACGGTCTGCTTTTACAATAATTTAACTTCCCAAACTGCTAAAGTGAATATTGGTTCTAAGTAAAATTGCCCGTTAAGACTATTTGAGCTACTATGCTTGTGGTAACACAGGATAGCAACAATCCAAATCCGGTAGATAAAATACTATGTTATCATAATAATATAAGCCACCAAGTGAGTAATATTGGACTATTTAATGAGTATGTGCTAAACACTGGCTATTAAATTTTGACCACGGCAAATGATGTCAATAAAAAGTTAACTATTAGATTAATCACTTCTTGCCTGAAAGAGACTGGTGATAACACCAGGTAATATCCGAGCGTAGTATTACTTTCCATATCCTGTACGTCATGTCTTTCTTCTGATGTTTATCGCATTTTATACAATGGTGCATAAGAAAGTAATGGATTTCATGAAAAGAATATGTAGAAAATGGCACATTCAAATTCATTTTCATAGGTTGAGATGTCGTAGGTTATAGTTACGACAGGAGTCTAACATTTAATCATTATTAATAACGATCTGTATATATAAAATACCCCTAAATACTATAAAAAAACACTGCTTGTGCTGAATAAATTAACAGGCCCTAGTATAGGTGTACTAGCTGCTCAGGTTACCTGGGCTTGCAGACTGTAATATCAGTTGCACACAGATGGTTTTGGATGGTGGTAGAATTGTCAGTCGGAGGCAAAAATGACTCAAATGATTTGTTTTGCATGACAGTTGATAATTTCAAATTTTCCTGGTATGAACATTTTTTTGTGTGCAAGTTTTTTTTCTTCTGCCTGTTCTATGAGCTTGTACAGTGAGGTTGTGTTTTGATATATGTTAACAATGTAACACTCGATAGAGATGCTTTACACATACATGTATGATACATGTACACTCATCGTTATTTGTTAAGAGTTTTAGTGGCAAGGGAATGTACCTCTTTAGATTGTTGCTAATAACATAACATTGTTTTAATAACAATATGCTGTCAGGTTTGTAAACGATTTGATTAATAATATGATGTAGTCTGATAGAGTTGTGCACTTAAGCTTTTAGCTATGGACTCATTTGTGTTTATTTAAAGAGGAAATAGAGTAAAAAACTTGATTAGATTGAGCATTGAACTTTTAAATTATCAAAGAAATAATTTGTACTAACTACAATCATAACAAAGCGGTGCAAACAAAGCATACTTGTACATCATTAATATTTGCTGTGTCATTAGGTGCGGTGTCTACTTGAACATCATTAATATTCGCCGTGTCATTGGGTGGTGTCTACTTGAACATCATTAATATTTGCTGTGTCATTGGGTGGTGTCTACTTGTACATCATTAACATTTGCCGTGTCATTGGGTGGTGTCTACTTGTGCGTCATTAATATTTGCCGTGTCATTGGGTGGTGTCGACTTGTACACCATTAATATTTGCCGTGTCATTGGGTGGTGTCTACCTGTACATCATTAATATTTGCTGTGTCATTGGTTGGTGTCTACTTGTGCATCATTAATATTTGCCGTTTCATTGTGTGGTGTCTACTTGTACATCATTAACATTTGCCGTGTCATTGGGTGGTGTCTACTTGTACCCCATTAATATTTGCCGTGTCATTGGGTGGTGTCTACCTGTACATCATTAATATTTGCTGTGTCATTAGGTGCGGTGTCTACTTGAACATCATTAATATTCGCCGTATCATTGGGTGGTGTCTACTTGTGCATCATTAACATTTGCCGTGTCATTGGGTGGTGTCTACTTGTACCCCATTAATATTTGCCGTGTCATTGGGTGGGGTCTACTTGTACACCATTAATATTTGCCGTGTCATTGCGTGGTGTCTACTTGAACATCATTAATATTTGCCTTGTCGTTGGGTGGTGTCTACTTGTGCATCATTAATATTTGCCGGGTCATTGGGTGGTGTCTACTTGTACATCATTAATATTTGCTGTGTCATTAGGTGCGGTGTCTACTTGTACATCATTAATATTCGCCGTGTCATTGGGTGGTGTCTACTTGTACCCCATTAATATTTGCCGTGTCATTGGGTGGTGTGTACTTGTACATCATTAACATTTGCTGTGTCATTTGGAGGTGTCTACTTGAACATCATTAATATTTGCCTTGTCGTTGGGTGGTGTCTACTTGTGCATCATTAACATTTGCCGTGTCATTGGGTGGTGTCTACTTGTGCGTCATTAATATTTGCCGTGTCATTGGGTGGTGTCTACCTGTACATCATTAATATTTGCTGTGTCATTAGGTGCGGTGTCTTCTTGAACATCATTAATATTCGCCGTGTCATTGGGTGGTGTCTACTTGTACTTCATTAACATTTGCTGTGTCATTGGGTGGTGTCTACTTGAGCATCATTAATATTTGCCGTGTCATTGGGTGGTGTCTACCTGTACATCATTAATATTTGCTGTGTCATTAGGTGCGGTGTCTTCTTGAACATCATTAATATTCGCCGTGTCATTGGGTGGTGTCTACTTGTGCGTCATTAATATTTGCCGTGTCATTGGGTGGTGTCTACCTGTACATCATTAATATTTGCTGTGTCATTGGTTGGTGTCTACTTGTGCATCATTAATATTTGCCGTGTCATTCGGTGGTGTCTACTTGTACATCATTAACATTTGCCGTGTCATTGGGTGGTGTCTACTTGTACGCCATTAATATTTGCCGGGTCATTGGGTGGTGTCTACTTGTACATCATTAATATTTGCCGGGTCATTGGGTGGTGTCTACTTGTACATCATTAATATTTGCCGTGTCATTGGGTGGTGTCTACTTGTGCATCATGGATATGCACATGCCATTCCAGCAAAATGGTGAGTTTTCAGAATTGTTATTGAATGTCAGGTGTTCAAAAGTAACAAGGAATTTAAAAAGTCTTTAAATAAATGTAACTGTAGTTTGTTTTCCAAATCTTTCAGACAGAGTTGTACCCCTATTTTCCAAATCTTTCAGACAGAGTTGTACCCCCCGCTTGTCTTGCCATTGATAAAACTGAAATATTTTGATCAGAAAAAGTACTAGTGTTATTAGCTCACCTGGTCCGAAGAACCATGGTGAGCTTATGCCACACCGCATCGTCTGTCGTCCGTCGTCCGTCTGTCCGTCTGTCCGTCAACTTTTCCTTTAAAACGCTACTTGTCCTAAACAGCCAAGCAGATTTTGACTAAATTTGGTCTGGAGCATCCTTAGGCCAAGTGGACTCAATTTTGTATAAATGGTGGGTCTGGCCCCCCTGGGGGCAAAGGGGTGGGGCCCAATATGGGAAATAGAGGTAAAACCTTTTAAATCCTTCTTCTATCGTAGGGATTAAGGGATTTTATCCTAATTTAGTCTGGAGCATCCTTGGGCGAGGGGGACTCAATTTGGTATAAATGAGGCTGAGGGGCGGGGCCCTATAAGGGGAATATAGCAAATTCTTTAAAATCCTTCTTCTTCTGTAGGAATGAAAGGATTTGTTCCATATTTGGTCAGAACCATCCTTGGGGTAAGGGGAACCAATTTTGTATAAACCGTGGGTCTGGCCTGCCAGGGGGCTGAGGGGCGGGGCTCAATAGGGGAAACATAGCAAATTATTCTTTAAAATCCTTCTTCTTCTGTAGCAATGAAAGGATTTGTTCCATATTTGGTGTGGAGCATCCTTAGGCCAAGGGGACTCAATTTTGTATAAACAGTGGGTCTGGCCTTCCTGGGGGCTGAGGGGCGGGGCCCAATAAGGGGAATATAGCAAATTCTTTAAAATCCTTCTTCTTCTGTAGGAATGAAAGGATTTGTTCCATATTTGGTCAGAACCATCCTTGGGGTAAGGGGAACCAATTTTGTATAAACCGTGGGTCTGGCCTGCCAGGGGGCTGAGGGGCGGGGCTCAATAGGGGAAACATAGCAAATTATTCTTTAAAATCCTTCTTCTTCTGTAGCAATGAAAGGATTTGTTCCATATTTGGTGTGGGGCATCCTTAGGCCAAGGGGACTCAATTTTGTATAAACAGTGGGTCTAGCCTTCCTGGGGGCTGAGGGGCGGGGCCCAATAAGGGAAATATAGCAAATTCTTTAATATCCTTCTTCTTCTGTAGGAATGAAGGATTTGTTTCATATTTTGTCTGAAGCATCTTTGGGTGAAGGGGAACCAATTTTGTATAAACCATCGGTCTGGCCTCCCAGGGGCCAATATAGGAAACAGCAAATTATTCTTTAAAATCCTTCTTCTTCTGTAGGAATGAATGGATTTGGTCCATATTTGGTGTGGAGCATCCTTGGGTAAAGAGGAACCAATTTTGGATAAAAAGTGTGTGTGACCCCCTGGGACCTGAGGGGCGGGGCCCAATAGGGGAAATAGAAGTAAAACCTTTATAATCCTTCTACCATAGGGATTAAGGGAATTTATCCTAATTTAATCTTGAGCATCCTTTGGCAAAAGGGACTCAATTTCGTATAAACAGCGAGTGTGGACCTCCTGGGGGCAAAAGGGAGGGGCCCAATAGGGGAAACATAGCAAATTCTTCAAATACCTTCTTCTGTACGAATGACAGGATTTTGTCCAAATTTGGTATGAAGCATCCTTGGGTGAAGGGGAAACAATTTTGTATACATGTCTGTCTAACCCCCCTGGAGGCAGAGAGGTTGGGCCCAATAGGGGAAGTAGAGGTAAAACCTTTAAAATCCTTCTTCTACCATAGGAATTCAGGGATTTTATCCTAATTTAGTCTGGAGCATCCTTGTGCCAAGGGGACTCAATTTTGTATAAGCAGTGGGTGTGGTCTCCCAGGGGGCAGAAGGGCAGGGCCCAATAGGAGAAATAGAGGTAAAACCTTTAAAATCATTCTTCAACCATCAAGATTAAGGGATTTTATCCTTATTTTGTCTGAAGCATCCTTGGGCCAAGGGGACTCAATTTTTGTGTCGCCTGCGAATAGCTGGTGACACATAGGTATTTGTTTGGCGGCGGCGGCGTCGCCGTCCGAACAGAGGTTTTCGTGCGATAACTTGAGTTTCCTTCGACCGATCAAACTCAAACTTTTTGCAGTGCATCCTTACCAAAACTGCTTGCTTGGGATTGCTTTTCAGGTCTGAAGGTCAAAGGTCAAGGTCACTGTTACTATAAATAGAAAATCTGTTTTCGTGCGATAACTTGAGTTTCCTTGGGCCGATCAAACTCAAACTTCATGCAGTGCTTCCTTACCAAGACTGCTTGGTTGGGATTGCTTTTCAGGTCCGAAGGTCAAAGGTCAAGGTCACTGTTACTATAAATAGAAAATCTGTTTTCGTGCGATAACTTGAGTTTCCTTGGGCCGTTCAAACTCAAACTTCATGCAGTGCTTCCTTACCAAATGTGCTTGTTTTGGATTGCTTTTCAGGTCTGAAGGTCAAAGGTCAAGGTCACTGTTACTATACATAGAAAATTTGTTTGCGTGCGATAACTTGAGTTTCCTTTGGCCGATCATACTCAAACTTCATGCAGTGCTTCCTTACCAAAAGTGCTTGCTTGGGATTGCTTTTCAGGTCCGAAGGTCAAAGGTCAAGGTCACTGTTACTATAAATAGAAACTTCACTAAAACTGTATACTGGACGGCTTCGATCTACCACTTGACCCACCGTGTAAACCTCTGAAATGCTGTCTTACTTCAAATGTTATTGACAACACTAGCTGTTTAACATCATAATCCACAAGTTTATTCATTTATTTATGGGAAACCATCCGACAAATCATACAAATTAAACTCTGAATTGAGACAATGAGTATCCATAGCAAGTTCCTTAAAACTCAGAGTATTCTTCCCAGAATAACAGATTATATGTAACAAAATGATGCCATCAAAAAAAATAATCTATGATTATTGCTTACTTTTAACATTATTTCTTGAAATGAAAAGGGATCTATTTTCGTAATCTCCCAGCTTCCTGCGCAGGCGACACATCCACTTCCGTGGAATTCTTGTTCATTTCAGTATTTGATATTTTGTCTGAAGATTTTCTCCTACATTTTTAGGTCACCTGAGACAAAGTCTCAAATGACCTATTGCTATCGCCTTTTGTCCGTCGTCATCGGTCGTCCGTCCGTAAACAATTTACATTTTCAACTTCTTCTCCAAAACCCCTGAACCAATTTCAATGAAATTTTGCAGGAACCTTCCATGGACAAAGGTCAACAAAAAAATTGGCCAGTTTAGCCCCAAGCCCCCAGGGGCCTGAGGGGCAGGGCCAAAAAGGGTCAAATTGACTAAAATTTCAAAAATCTTCTTCTCAAGACCCAGATATGGTAGAATCAAATACTCTTCATAGATGGAAGGGTCTTAAGGTGCTTTACCAAAATTGTAAATTTCCTAACCCTTGGGTCTCACGTTTCCCCCTGGGGAGGGGATAAACTTTGCTATTGTTTATGTAGGGAAATCACATTTTGGACCAACATTTGTTTAATTTCTATTGGAAGTTATTCAATTTGGGTTAACATTATCAGTATTGGATAGCAGTTTGATGGTATGCACATATCAGCCCTGACTGACCCCCTGGGGCTGGTGGATGAGGCCAAAAAGGGTCGAATTGACTTAAATTTCAAAAATCTTCTTCTCAAGACCCAGCTATGGTAGAATCAAATACTCTTCATAGATGGAAGGGTCTTAAGGTTTATGACCCTAGGGTCTCACGTTTACCCCGTGGGGAAGGAGGGGGGGGGGGGGGGATTTATCATGGTTTATAATGGCAAATGATACTTTTAATATTACATGTTAATAACTTGATTGGAATTATAACCTTGAGTTGACAGTTTGATACTTTGAAAATTTTGAGCCAGCCCTGCCCCCAAGGACTTTAGGGTGGGTCCCAAAGGAGTCAAGTGTGCTAACACTTCTTCATTTTCCTTGTTTAGAATCAGAGTTGCTAGTTTCAAATACTTTTTATTCTTAAATCTGTATGCTAAATATTGAATAAGGTGGTTTTATTGTTTTTTGTCACTTTGAATAATATTTCTGTTCATGTTGAAAACAAAATCAACTCTCTGTATAAATATATCAGGTGACCGTTAAGGCCCATGGGCCTCTTGTTTATAGCATATCAGCTAACCACTCTTAGAATGATGCAGATCTTATTTCAATGTAAGAAAGTATATAACACTATATGGCAGTCTGTGACGTTAACATTTTTCCTCAGTAGTTATTTGGACTAGTGAACCCAGAATTTTAATAGCCCGACTGTAAATTTGCTAGTCCAAATTACTCTAATACAGTATTACTGTTGTTTCCATTGAGCCGATAAGCACTAGCCAGAACAGTAAATTTAGCTTTCATGTTAGAGCATTTTTTTCCTTCGGTTCACGGACAGGCTTAGCTGGTTTTGAACCTTTTCTCCAGCTTAGCAACATCGCCATGGTTGGTTTCACGTGGTTATAAACCGGAAGTAATGTTCGGTAACTACTAAAATCCGGAACCTAGTCTCGCTCATCGAAACGCTTCAATTTCGAACACCTCGACGAATACCATATTTTCCGATGGGATTAAAACTTGTGACAAGCTTTATTGGGCCAAATGTTATACAATGAACAATATTTCCATTTTTTTGGAGGAAAATTGCCACTTGTCCAGTCAGACTAGTTAAATATTTTCAATACTAGTCCAGACTTAAATTTACTAGTTGTGGGCATCGGACTAGTGCCTAACGTCGCAGACTGATATGGCATTCTACGGGCGTATTTTGTTCCGCCCCGTGGTACTCTTGTTACAACTATAATGGACTTAATAAAGGTGACAATAGTATTATTTTAATAATAAAACAGTATTAATTAAAAGGCAAGAAGTCTTTAAACCTTTATATTGGTTTGTTTAAATCTGGTACATCTCCTCTTGTCTTCTATCATTCTGTCTTTCTGTCTATTTGTCTGTCTGTCTTTCTTTCTGTCCACTTAACTGTCTTTATTGACTGGAGACTTGACTTCTGGTTAGCACCGGCTTGCTCCCGTAGGCTCCTGGCAAATTTTGTGTTTTTCAAGAATATACTTATTTACCAACGCTCTTTGAATTTTAAATTTTGTCGTAATTTTTGGTTTTAATTTCGTATATCGGAATTTTAGCCGCCGGGCTAAGTTAAGTATATTTGTATTTTTTTAACATTCTTTTCACATTTGACTTGCATGATACACTTTTGCAGTGATACAAAAACTGTAATAATCATTCATGGTCGATTATTATCTGGTCTTGGATAGACGGCATCTTTGTTTTACCGTCGATTTTTGCCCCATATACAGGTATCTGACCCATCTTGGTATCCTCTCGGCTTTTGTTCATTCTTGCTAATATGAACGCGATCATCTGCGCATGAAACATTATTCTATTTCTTCTAGAAAGTTAATATATCAATACAATTTTAAGAAAATATTTGTGCCTCGTCAAATTTTGATTTGTAAGAGACATCTCGTCACAAATTTGTCATTTCCCGTTAACTTAAGAGGCACTAATGTAGGACGACCAGCAGGCCTGCAGCATAAATGTAAATAATTAATAGTACTTAAGATCAATATCAGTATTTTATTTTAAGTATAGTAGATCTGTTCTCCTGGCATATAGACCAATGAGTCATGATATTACTACACATCTTTTAGAGGATTTTAAGGAATCAAATTCGGAAAAGAACTTGCGCACAAGCTGTGGTACACGGGAGGGAAAGGGTGCTGTTAGGCGAATACCAAGTGTTATCGGTGTTAAATCAAACGGAACCAGTGGTTGTACCCACTCAGGCCTGAACACTGATAACCACATCCATTTGGTCACTACAAATAGTCTGTCTGCCTTGCATACTTTCTTGCAGGGCCATACTGCACTTATAATAACAGAATTATCGGACATCAACACCATTGTGCATTCTCGTAACGATACTACCACACGGTTTCCGACATCATCAGTATTGTACAAGAATCTACATGTCATCAAGCCAACAACAGCTGGTCACTGTAAGTCAGTTATTGAAGTTACTGAATTTAGTGTCCTTAAACTGTCGCTGGGTGAAGAATAAGTCATTGTCCATTGGGGATTTTGTAACATCTCAGGACATTGATATTCTTGCATTGACAGAAACCTGGTTAGGTTCAGATATTGATGACCAGGTACTAGCTGAGCCAATACCAGCAGGCTTTGGATTCCTCCACAATGCTAGACTCGGCAAACGTGGTGGTGGGGTAGCTGTTCTGTTTTCCAGTCATGATGATGATATACTCACACTTTGAGCACATGACTTGTTCTGTCATTGCTGGTGATAAAACAATTTAGATTGAGTATCATTTACAGGCCTCCTCCATCTTAACAGAATGCTTTCCGAAATACAGTGTTTTTTGATGAATGGTCTAACCTTTTAGACCACCACATTGTTGTACCACAAGAGATTATTATCACGGGTGACCTAAATTTCCACTTTATACACAACAAAAATGATGAAACAACAGTTTACCTGTTTATTACAATTCGAGATATTTAAATGAGGCAGATATCAAGATAAAAGAAAATACAAACTTATACTTTGGCGTATCAGGGGCTACTCACTCAACACAATAAGCTAACTATATACAATACTACAGAAACAAACATGTACTGACGAGGTAGCCTCCTAAGCAAAGAAAGAGGCCACAAGGAAAAACAAAAAATATATTCTCAGCAATATGTTTTAAGTAGGCCACACAACTCTTGAGCGATTCAAGACAGGCCAGATGTAAATATCTAGTGAAAGTTCTTGAGCGATTCAAGACAGTATACATGTAGATATCTAGAGCAAACCCTTGAGCGATTCAAGAGCTGCATATAAGATAGAACGTTCTTGAGCGATTCAAGACAGTATACATGTAGATATCTAGAGCAAACCCTT
>NW_018480041.1:112338-119835 GCF_002113885.1 Mizuhopecten yessoensis | reverse complement strand
TTTGCCTTGAGCGATTCAAGAGAGGCAAACTGACCACCAGACTTAAGCGATTTAAGAGCTGGCAAGACGAAACTCCTGAGCGATTCAAGAGCCTAGTAGAATCAAGAATAGACAGAAAAATTAAAGCAAAAGCAGTAAAATAATCAACAGATAAGTAAATAATATTACAGAAAAGTATTGGGGGGAAAATTCCCCAGGAATTAAAACCCAAATGGAACGAAACGAGGAATTGGAAAAGTTTGCCATTAGATCCAGTCTTCTTCTGCCCTTCAATCTACTAAAGACAGGGTTGATGATCTTGTTGAAGCATACACATCTGGTATAGAAGCCCTTATTGAGAAACACGCACCTCTGCAGACTAAGGCGTTAATTGTGAGACCTAATGCCCCGTGGTATAATTAAAATCTCTGCATAGAAAAACAGAACCATAGAAAAGCAGAGAGACAGTGGCGACGGACCAAATTAACCGTTCACCAACAGATTTATAGGGAACAATGTCGGCTAGTTGGTTCACTTCTAATTCAGTCAAAGAAGGCTTAATATTCGGAAAGAATCGAAGAATGTGGTAAGGAACGATCATAGACAGCTTTTTAGACTCACCAAAAACCTTATGGGCCAGGAAGGTGAAATTATACTACCAAGCTGTAATTCTGAAAAAGACTTATCAAACAAGTTCAGTAATTACTTTCTGAATAAAATCAGCTCAATCAACTCTTCTGCTGACAATGATATCTCTGTCATGACTGCTGACATTGAATTTGATGGGGAACCATTGGCAGAACGAGTTGTGCAATATCATCATGTCCTCGCAATTAAAGTCCTGTAAGCTTGATTCTCTGCCTACAGACCTATTAAAGTAATGTCTTGAAGCACTGCTTCCTTTAAATTGTCTCAATCATGAACAAATCATCGGCTGAGTCAAAGGTTCCATTGTGTTTCAAGAAGGCACATGTCAGACCATTTGTTAAAGAGGCCTGGAATGGAAAAGGAGGAGTTGAAGAACAACTGCCCAGTTTCAAATCTGCCTTTTCTTTCTAAGATCTTGAAAAAGGTTGTGTCCCGGCATTTAGAGGTCATCTCCATGCAAACAGTCTCCATGACAACATGCAATCAGTCTATCGCATGGGACACTCTACTGAGACGGCCCTCCTACTTATGCATAATAACATAGCTTCTGCATTGGATAACAAGTGCAGAGCAGTGCTTGTCATGCTGGACTAGCCAGCTGCATTTGACGTCATCGACCATGGCATACTTTATAAACGTCTGGAATACTCTTATGGAGTGACTGATACAGCACTATGCTGGATACAGTCTTATCTGAGTGAAAGACGACAGTGTGTTGCCATCAGATCAACCACCTCACATGACAAAGTACTAGATTTCAGGGTTCCTCAAGGGTCGGTGTTAGGACCACAAAAATATTGCCTGTACTCCAAACCGATTGGAGAGATTTGTCGTCACCATTGTCTTTGCTATCATTGCTATCATTGCTATGCTGATGACACACAAAGTGTCAGCAAACAATGACTCTCCAGCTCAAGGTCGGTGCCAGAACTATTGAGACTGTCCCAGCTGTTAAAAACCTAGGGGTATACTTTGATAGTTCACTGAACATGGAGAAACAAGTGAACGCTATTGCCAAATCCTGTTACTACCAGATCAGGAACATCGGCTGTATTCGGCAGTTTATAACTGATCATGAAGATGCATGCAAGATTTTCGTGCATTCACTTGTTACCTCCCGGCTGGATTATGGTAATGCCCTCAGCTCTGTGGTTTATCCGACAAACTAACTAGTCGTCTGCAGAGGGTCAAGAACACTGCAGTACGGCTGTTTACTCGTACTCAAAAGAGAGAGCACATCACCTGTGCTTATTCATTGCACTGGTTACCTGTACGATATAGGTAGAAGTACAAAATTTTGGTGTACACATACAAGGCACTGAATGGAACAGCTCCTCAGTACCTACAGGAGCTTGTTACCCTGTATCAGCCGTCATGTTCACTGAGTCAGAATCTTTGTTCTGTGTCCCAAAATCTCGTACTGTGACCTATGAAAACCGGTACTTGCAGAGGGTTTCGGCCACGTTGTGGAATACCTTATATAATTACCATCTGCTATTAGAAAGTAAAATACCCTGGCCAAATTCAAGAGGGACATCAAAACTCACCTCTTAACATCTGCATTTTAGGATCTCTGCAAAGACGTCATGTATATTTAAATACCACCCCTTTATTAGCTCACCTGGTTCGAAGGACCAAGGTGAGCTTATGCCATACCGTTGCGTCCGTACGTCCGTACGTAAACAATTTCTATAAACGACTTCTTCTTCTTAACCACTGATTGGAATTCAACTAAATTTGACTGGAAGCATCCCTAGGTGATGAGGATTCAAAATTGTACAAATGGTGGGGCCGACCCCCCAGGGGGCTGAGGGGCGGGGCCATAAGGGGTCAATTTGGCTATATTGCTTTAAGCGACTTCTTCTCTGGAACTAAGAAGTGGATATCAACCATATTTGACTGGAAGAATTTCTAGGTGGTGGGGATTCAAAATTGTACAAGTGATTTGGTTGACCCCCACAGGGGGCTGAGGGACGGGGCAAAAAGGGATCAATTTGGCAATATTGCTTAAAGCAACTACTTCTCTGGAACTAAGAAGTGGATATAATCAACTATATTTGACTGGAAGCATCCCTAGGTGGTGGGGATTCAAAATTGTACAAATGATAGGACTGACCCCCCGAGGGGCCGAGGGGCGGGGTAAAAAGGGGACAATTTGGCTATACTGCTTTCAGCGACTTCTCTGGAACTGAGAGATGGATATCAACCATATTTGACTGGAAGCATCCGTAGGTGTCAGGGATTCAAAATTGTACAAATGATGGAGCTGACCCCCCAGGGGGCTGAGAGGCAGGGCAAAAAGGGGTCAATATTGCAATATTGCTTTAAGCGACTTCTTCTCTGGAACTAAGAAGTGGATATCAACCACATTTGACTGGAAGCATTCCTAGCTGGTGGGGATTCAAAATTGTACAAATGGTGGGGCTGAGGGCGGGGCCAAAAAGGGGGCAATTCCGCTATATTGCTATAAACGACTTCTTCTGTAGAACTATGCCATGGATATTGATCATATTTGGTCGGAAGTATTCATTGGAGGCAGGGATTCAAAATTGTACAGATGGTGGGGCTGACCCCCCCGGGCTAAGGGGTGGGGCCAAAAAAAGTGTTTTACTTGGAAATGGTTGAGATCCCCACCATATAACCATGGTATACAATTGCTTAGTATAAAGAGAAGAATGTACATTTGCCTCCAGGACGGCTATAGGGTCTGGCCCCACCCTTGGAGACATAGTCCCTGGGCCATAACTTTAAAACTGTTGAGATCCCCACCCCAAAACTATATATACAATTGTTGGGCATAAAAAGATGCATGCAGTCATGATATTAGAATTGACCCCAGAGTCTGCCCCACCCTTGCAGACTTAACCCCTGGGTCATAACTTTGAAAAGGTTGAGATCCCCACCCCAAAACTATGTATACAAATGCTGGGCAAAAAGAGACAAATGCAGTCACGATATTAGAATTGATCCTGGGGGCTGACCACAATCCTAGGGCCCTAGTTTCTGAGTCAAAGCTTGGAAACAGTTGAGATCCCCACCCCATACCATACATACAATTGCTGGGCATGAAAAATCTAATACAGATATGCAGGTATCCAGGTGAGTTTGTCAATTATGTACACATTGCTTGCTTAAATGTATAAAAGTGATTGTAAGCTTTTGTTTTTGTTTCACAATTATAACTATTACATATTATCCATATGTTGTAAAGTGCTTTAGAGTCATTTTACAAATTAAATAGGGTGCTATATATTAATGTTGTATATTTTTATTATTATTATTTCTTTCTTTTATTTCGTTGTTTTTCTTGTTTCTTTTATCTATTTTTCCTTCGTTTCTAATATAATAACATTACAAAACATAAAATGCCACTTAAAAAAAGAGCAATATTAATTAGTATGAAAGTATGTGTGAAAGTGGAATTCATTATGTATAATGAAATGTATATATATGTTATTGTAATGTGAAAAATACTTTGAAAAAAAATAAATATAAAAAATAAAAAAAATAAAAGATTAAAATTTTACTTCTATCAATGGTAAGCAATTTCATTTTATCGTATTTTAGTACTATAGTCATCAGGCAGTTTTACAAAAAAGAGTAGCACCTTTCACGATAAGGAAATGTTTACTGTCTTATATATTAGTTACAAAATCTAGTTGCCCTGGATGTCGAGCTGAAAGAATTTATGCAATATATTCATATAGTTGTCTTTTGTTGTACAGGGCATCTGTTGACCAAGAGAAAGCAACGTTTTCTGACCTCCAGACATGAAGCTGTATTGTCTACAAGTGCTTTATAAAAACACAGATGGAAAAGTTAATCCACTCAGTGCTAGCCATGAACTCGGCTCATTTGGTTATTTTCAACGATCCAGGTATAAAAATCTTTAATTATGTGGTGCAACAGTTTGGTAAATGCAGCTTACAATATGCATTGAATTTGTCTTCAGTATATTTTCACATCACAACTAAGTTAATGTTATGTCACTAATTAGCTCCAAAACATCATTGGTTTCTATTCATAAATTTTTACCAAAAATGTAAATTGATAATGTTTTTGATAAATAATTATAATGTATTGTTATACTGACATTGCCACTGTATCACCCAACAAAATTCAGATGGCTTTCATATCACTCATGAATATACTTCAAAAATAATTCTGGGACTTTAATTTTTAGCTCAGGCGTCCGGCGTCAATATTTTACTTTAAACAACTTCTTCTTAATAACCGAAAGGCCTAGGGTGTCGATATTTGGCTAGAAGCAAACTTGGATGAAGGGCTACAAAGTTTGTTAAAATTAATTACCTTCACCCATTTTCAAGGTCACATGGGTCAAATATGTTAAAAACTTGAAACATCTTCTCGATAACCAAACTGCCCAGGGAGATGATATTTGGCCAGTAGCATGCTTGGGTGAAGGGCTACCAAGTTTGTTCAAATGAATGACCTTCAATTATATTTAAGGTCACAGTGGTCAATTGTGTTAAAAAACCTTTAAACAACTTCTTCTGAATAACCAAAATGCCCAGGGTGATGATATTTGGCCAGTAGTATGCTGAGATGAAGGGCTTTAAATTTTGTTTAAATAAATGACCTTCACCCATATTCAAGGTCACAGGGGTCAAATATGTTAAAAACTTCAAACAACAATATCCTAAGAACCATTTTGACTAGAGTCATGATACTTGGGTATGTTTTGCAGACCAGCAATGCGAATTTTTTTTCTCAATTACAGTAATGAGGTCAAAGGTCAGCTTTAAATGCTATTCAGGGGTCAAATGTCAACATGGGTTAAAAGCTTTAACAATCTTCTTTTCAATTTCCATTAATTAGGCCCAGGGTCATGATATTTGGCCAGTAGGTACCTGGGATGAAGTGCTATAAGGTTTCCTGATTAAAATGTCAAATATATGTTAAAAGTTTCAAACAGCAATATCCTAAGAACCACTTGGACTAGAGTCATGATACATGTACTTGGGTATGTTGTGTAGACCAGCTGTGTGAATTGTTTTCTTTATTACAGAAATGAGGTCAAAGGTCAACTTTAAGTGCAAGTTGGGAGTCAAAGGTCAATGTGGGTTAAAAGCTTCAAAATTAAAATAAAGTTTCAAACAACAATATCTTCAGAGCCGTTTAAGAGATGTTAAAATGTCTTGTGTTCTAGTTACCAAATTTGGTCTTAAGTTTCCTTTATGTCAGTTTCATGTAATAAAAGAAACAGGTGAGCGATACAGGCCCTCTGGGCCTCTTGTTCAAACATATTTTCAAATTGTTTTATGCATGCAAATTTTTGAAAATTCATGATTTTCATCAAAACTAGTACATTTTGTACTGAACATATTTAAATTTATATTTACTATTTGCAAAAAAATGTGCTAATATTTTTTCCTTTTTTATTTCTTTTACTTTAGTGTTAAAGAGTTCATGGATTTCACAAGTAAAATTATTACAGAAAGAACAATGATTTCAACTCGAGCATCTGTGAAAGAACAAGGTTAGTCATGTAATGATATAGTACAATGTACATTGGAACCCACTTATTATGATATATCGGTTATTATGTTATTTTTCCCATGTACCGATTTTTTCCTTCTTTGACTAAGCAAAACAATATCGTTTATTATGATATGGTCAAAGGTGGCACCCCGCTTATAATGAAATGTTTTCTGCCGTGAATCAATTTTATAAGGTAAGTTGTTTGTGTGAAACACCTGGACAATTGAGCAATAGGTCCGGCTAACTGTTCATCGCCCGATGTGATCACCTGTCCATTCGAGGTAAATTTTTCACACCTCGCTTCACCCGATTCCGCAGAAAACAATAGATCGCTTGCTGGTCATACATTTAAGTATTAACAAAATATGTGATGCAGTTAATTGCTATCTAAAATTGGAATAATTAGGCCTACAGACATTTCTAACACAAATTCTGATAAGAAAACGAGCGTGCATGTTCTCGGTTACCTTGACACGTCATGTGAGAAAATCATGCCGATTTCAATGAAAATATTACTTCTGAAGGAAGACGTGTGTTTTTAATAATTTAAGCAATAGCTTCTCTATTGCATTAGAAGTTGATCTCCCCGTGTCTCCATTGAAAAAGTGTCAAAATCGGAACATACCGTCCTGACAGCATGGTGCCAGAAATTGATCCCAAGTTAACGTTATTGTCGTAAACAACTGACGACGGCTGCTTCTTTTACAATTTACACCATTTTCGTTAAATATAATATTTGATTATTGTTAAAAAGGGAATATTTTGTGTTTTTAATTGTTATTGTTTCTTTACAAGTTGATCCCACTGCACAACTTGCGAGGCATGTGATTGTCACATGATCGTAATTGACATTGCGCGGCAAAATGTTTTACGCTTATGGGACAAAATGTAACGCAACTTCTCGTTGCAAAATAGGTAAATCATGACTATTCATATCACTTCTTTCATCCTTTTGACTGTAACATTATGATATTGTTAGCTACAAGTGTAGGATGTAGGATAAAGATAGTTCTTAGGAATATGCTCGGAAGTTATTTAAAACTGAAAGTAGAATTTACATACTTATTTTACGTCGTCAGTCCGTAAACAATTTACATTTTCGACATCTTCTCCAAAACCCTTTAACCAATTTCAGTGAAATTTCGCAGAAACCTTCCATGGCCAAAGGTCAACATAAATAGTGGCTGGTTTGGTCCCCAGCCCCCAGGGGCCCGAGCTGGGCGGGGCCAAAAAGGGTCAAATTGACTGAAATTTCAAAAATCTTCTTCTCAAGACCCAGATATGGTAGAATCAAATACTCTTCATAGATGGAAGGGTCTTGTTAATGATCCTAGGGTCTCACATTTACCCACTGGGGAAGGAGGGGGG
>NW_018480041.1:110676-112329 GCF_002113885.1 Mizuhopecten yessoensis | reverse complement strand
CAATTTATTATGGTTTATAATGGCAAATGATACTTTGAATATTACATGTTAATAGCTTGATTGGAATTATAACCCTGAGTTGACAGTTTGATACTTTGAAAATTTTGAGCCAGCCCTACCCCCAAGGGCTGGAGGGTGGGTCCCAAAGGAGTCAGTGTGCTAAAATTTCTTCATTTTCCTTGTTTAGAATCAGAGGTGCTAGCTATATAGTTTCAAATACTTTTTAGTTTTAAATTTGTAAGCTAGATATTTAATAAGGTGGTTTCATTAGCTCACCTGGTCCGAAGGACCAAGGTGACCTTTTGCCATACCATGTCGTCCGTCGTTCGTCCGTCCGTCCGTCCGTCCGTCCGTCAACAATTTCTATAAACGAGTTCTTCTTCTTTACCACTGGTTGGAATTAAACTAAATTTGACTGGAAGCATCCCTAGGTGGTGGTGATTAAAAATTGTACAAATGGTGGGGCTGACCCCCCAGGGGGCTTAGAGGCGGGCCAAAAGGGGGCCATTTGGCTATATTGCTACAAACGACTTCTTCTCTGGAACTAAGTAATTGATATCAACCTTATTTGACTGGAAGCATCTCTAGGTGGTGGAGATTCAAAATTGTACAAACCGTTGGGCTGACCCCCCAGGGAGCTGAGGGGCGGGGACAAAAGGGGGCAATTAGGTTTTATTGCTATAAACGACTTCTTCTGCAGAACCATACCATGGATATTGATCATATTTGGTCGGAAGTATTCATGGGAGGCAGGGATTCAAAATTGTACAAATGGTGGGGCTGACCCCCCGGGCTAAGGGGTGGGGCCAATAAAATGTATTACTTGGAAATGGTTGAGATCCCCACCCCATAACCATACATACAATTGCTGGGCTTGAAAAATCTAATATAGCTATGCTACAAGGAATGGCCTTGGGGTCTGGCATATTCTTGATCTCATTTGGAAAATAGTTTTCCATGATTGCTTAGGTATCTTCTAGAGCGATACAGGCCCTCTGTGTCTCTTGTTTATTTTTGTCACTTTGAATACCGTTATATTTTTAGCCCACCATCATCTGATGGAGGGCTATTGAAATCACCCTGCGTCCGTGGTCCGTCGTCTGTCCGTCTTCCGTCGTCCGTCGTCTGCGCCCGTCCGTAAACAATTCTTGTTATCGGTATTTCTCAAGAAGTACCGGAGGGATCTTTCTCAAATTTTATATGCAGGTTCCCCTTGGTCAATTTTTGAGACTGATCGGATAAACAACATGGCCGACAGGCAGCCATCTTGGATTTTGATAGTGAAAGTTTGTTATCGCTATTTCTCAAATTTTATATGTAGGTTCCCCTTGGGCCTTAGCTGTGTAGGGCATTTTTAGCCCACCATCACCTGATGGTGGGCTATTCCAATCACCCTGCATGCGTGGTCTGGCATCCGTCCGTCATCTGTCTGTAAACGATTCTTGTTATCGGTATTTCTCTAGAAGTACCAGAGGGATCTTTCTCAAATTTTATATGCAGGTTCCCCTTGGTCAATTTTTGAGACTGATCGGATAAACAACATGGCCGACAGGCAGCCATCTTGGATTTTGATATTGAAAGTTTGTTTTCGCTATTTCTCAAGAAGTACCAGAGGGATCTTTCTCAAATTTTATATGCAGGTTCCCCTTGGTC
>NW_018480041.1:96370-109853 GCF_002113885.1 Mizuhopecten yessoensis | reverse complement strand
TTTTAAATGTAGGTTCCCCTTGATCCCTCGTTGTGTATGTTATATTTTGAGACTGATCATAAAAACAAAATGGATTAAAAGAAGAACTAAACAGATCTTTCTCATATTGCAATGATCGATTCTATTTCTTTCACATTAAGTACTGTACTAGTAAATATGTGAAATGACAAACTCACTTTGAAGGTTGGCTTTCATACACATCAGTATTAAGTTTAGATCAAAAGTTACCTCAAGGTGCATTTACTGTTAACATGACTCGATCAAACAGATTAGAGGAAAGAAGAGAAAAGATCGAACTGACAAAGAACTAATGAAGATGGTACAAAGGTGGGCGCCAAGATCCCTCTGGGATCTCTTGTTGTTCATGTTAAAATCAAAATCAACTCTCTGTATAAATATATCAGGTGACCGTTAAGGCCCATGGGCCTCTTGTTTCCAAAACGCTGATATAAATTACAGTGAACAAATTATTTCAATTATTACTTTATCAGTTTGTATTTATATTTTTCCATGTTTCCACATCAATCTATGTCTGATTAATATAGGGCATCTCGCTTCCGGAGCAGACAACATAAAAACGAAAGAAAACAGCTTGATCGGTTATTATGATATATCGGTTATTATGATTTTTTTTTCTGGCAAATAGTATATCATAATAAGCGGGTTCCACTGTACTGTATAACATGAAATGTTCGTTGTGTATACACTTTTGTTGTTTTCATGGTTGCTATGGAACCACGAAAATAAATACAACAAATATTTCTACCAGAAAGAATGTACACAACGTAAATTATATGAATTTAAATAATTGTAGTTCTCAAATGTACGCATTTTCGCAGGTTTACAACTCCGGATTCTATCGGACCGGGTTCCTATTCTTGTTTATATACTGATTTCACATTTCGTGTGATATTGACACAGCGATTCACAGACGAATATTTTAAGATACTTAAACAATTCATTTAAAATGAAGGGATGTTTTTGCTGAATTTGACATGTGTTGTCAATCTGTTGTATAAATATCATTTATTATTGAATAATTAAGTATGTGACCAATTAAGTGTCAAAAATACACAGGTCTTGTTTGGTAGTTTTCATATTAAGTTGGATTACAGCATTACGGTAGACCTCTAGTCAGATCAAACAAAAATAGATAAATATATTTTTTGTCAAACCTATTTGAATTACACGAAAATATAGCTGCTAAAATAAAGAGTAGTGCTAGTTCAAACTATCTGAGTCGACATAGGCAAAAATCACGGCAAATACAAGTTACTGATATGGAACAATGACAGCCTATTACGATATATTAGCTAATCTAGAAATGAATAATGGTATAAATCTTTTTCATCTTTACTTGCATATTAATAATTTATTATCAAGTTCAATCGCAAAGCAGAGACAAGTATGTAGGCTGGAAGTTCAATTGTAATGTATCAGAATGCAGAGGGTGGATTGAAACTGCAATTACAGATTAATAGTTTGATCGACCACCTGGTCAAAATGTTTGTTTTTGCACACGTAAAGGTTATACATGTATATCAATAAAGTAATAAATCAGGGATCGGTGGCCAGGTTGCGATTATATAATCAAATCATAATCACAGTAATATTATGACAATACACACATGTCTGTCAGCGACGTGACGGTAACATTCTGAAAGAAACTCAATCATCGGTAACATGTGGCGTATTTATGTACAAATTGTCCGACATGGATGTCACACTTCATGAGTACTACCCAATATTTAGTAATTCAACACTGTTAATGCGAAAATAGATCAGTTTAAGTTCATTATACGAGGCTATTATTGCATTGCTGATAGCCAACCTTCATTAATAGTTATGTAATTTCAATACTCAAATTGTGTTCGAACAAATTTAAAATGCGTGTAAGCAGAGTTTGAACTAACACTAGACAGAAAACTATTGTTTTTATTATTAAAAAAGTGTGTTTGAATCAGGGTTGCCAACCTCTAAGGAGTCCATTGTGGAAGATCTCCCTCCACTGGGTTTTCTGAAGTGTGAGACTTTTGACGGTGTCGCGGCGTAACGTCTTTTTTCAGGTGTTACAATTTGAATACCTAGATGTTACACAAATGAACAATGTAAATGTACCTGTATGACCCACCCCTGCAGGTGGGGGATCAGGAAAAGAATACACCTGCTGTCACCCACTGCATGTATCGTAGGAGGCAATTAACGTGGGAACCCCCTGCAGAATTGGGGATTTGATTTGGTGTCCTTTATTTGGGGACACAAAAGTGACCAAAATAAATCTGCTGCGCCCATTGCAATGTTTGGGATCTTTATCTTTCTTTCTACTTCTATCTACCTTCTATTTCCTAGGGCCTTGTTTGGCAACACCTCACATTTGGCTTGCATGTTGAGCGTTCGCCCAGGTGAGGAAGCTTAAGGCAATGGGTTGTGTCCCCAGGATGGGACATACCAAAGTCCTTAAAAATGGTAGTTGTTGTTCCTTGCTTAAAGGATTTGTGCAACGAAAAATAAAAATTCTGTATTATAAAAAAGTTGTGTTTTAAACCCTTATTAAAACGCCCAATCCCGCACGCGTTGTTTGGTTACATTGAAGTGACACGACTATTGGGTCATACGAGTTGACCTCTGATTTATGCATATTTCGTGACCCGGAACGAGGCCACTCCCTTGTGACGTCATAATAGTCCGCGAAAAATCAAGCCGCCGCCATAATACACTGTTTGTTTACATATCGTATCAGCTGATCACAGTCTCCGAGTTAGCGTAAACAGGAAATCTTGTTGTGAAAGCCAACGTAACTTTTTGAATGAAAGTTGGTGTGTACTTTTATTTGGTAAAATGGTGTTTTGTGCGGCTTTCGGTTGTTCCAATAGACTGAAGAAAGGAAGCGGAATTTCGTTCTTCAAATTCCCGAAGAATCCCGTGCAGAGATCGACATGGGAACATTACTGTCGAAGGTCCAGCTTCACAGCAACAAATCATCACACCTTATGCAGTGTGCATTTTTCAATGGACATGTTCCAGTACCACAGTTCGAAATTCGAGAGTTTGGGATTGAACTTTTCACGGAGGGCAAAGCTGAAAGATGACGCATTGCCGGACATTCCACTGATGGAGAAAGAAAATACAGCTTATACAGACAGGTTTTCGTCACCAAAGACAGCCAGAGGTGCATACGCCAAACGCCAAAAAGCAGATGTAAGTCACAGATTTGTTGCTAACCTTAACCCATTTAAATTTTTAACAAGAATTATATAAATATAACAGCTAATTCACACACCCACGTTTTAAAAGACATCTGTCTTCATTTGTTCATCTTCAGAAGTTTCAACCCCCCCACACCCTAGATCTCCGGCCCCTAGTAGTTCTACGCTTCTTCAATTATTAAATGCGTATGGCATGGACATAACTAGAACAACTTTAAATCTGTTATTATATCTCAATTTACAGTCAGAATTTCAAACACCAGTAAAATAGATAGAATGGATGTTCCTGACAATCATATGTTTGTAATTTATATAATCATTCATTCATTGACATATAAATATAATTCTTATACACCCAAACACAGTACCAGTTAAAAAAACAGAACAAAAAAATACTTGAATTTTGTAAATCGTATAAACATCTCTGATCCAAACAGTAGTTTAAATATTTACCAGAAAAATCTGAATACATTTTTCCACATTTTATTTTTCTAAAGGCCTAGGGTGTGATTTTGGTGACTTGCATTGATTTTAGGAAACAAAACACACATATACTGAATTAATCAAATGGGAATATCACTGACTGAATGAAATGATTTATATAGACCAGTCACAAACAATCATAAATAAATGTTAAATTAGACATGTTGACATACTAGTGTACAGTTTGTATGATTTGGAAATAAGAACTTGTCTGGGGAATGATTTGGGGTCAAAATTTGACTCCCAGAAATTTGTATAAACAATACCAACATGTATATAATGTAAAGTATCCATGTCTTTCAGAAATAATACTTTTGAGGGTTGGGGGATCGGTACAGTATATTTGGTATAACAATTGTGAAAAAAATCTCTGTATGATTTAATTTACTGTTACACATTTCCCCCTGATTCTAGTCATGGGCCCCATTTCCAACAGTGATTATATAATAAATACCTGTACAGTATATATATGAGGTTGTGAAAATATCAGACAGTATGTCTGTCTTGTTGGTTTCATTATACATTTGTCTACAATGTATTTCAGGTATTGAAGTCAGCCATTCAAGAATATGACCAGAAGTTTCTTGTTCAGGAGTTGGATGATCTGGATCAAGAATTAGATGAAGCAGATCACGACATGTGTGTGTTGAACTTTAACAGAGAGGAGTCACTACCTTCATCCCCATCTGTTGAAACATGTACGTCCAACGTTAACGTCAGTACTAAGAGTACAAGTGCTCAAGTCAACATGAGGCCTTCTCAAAGAACAAGAAGGATTCAAGTGCGGCCCCAATTGAGACCTGAACAAGTCAGTAAAGGCACCCAGTGTTGTTTGATAACAGAAGATACATCATGGAGGACATCGGATGTGATCGACAACATTTTTGACCAAGAAGAGGTAGACATGGATGTCGATGACAGTGACCAATCAGCAATGAGTGATGACCAGGATTACAATCCAGATCTCGACAGCGATGAAGACGATGATGACGACGACGGTAATGATGACTATGAAACAGATATGAACTATGTGTTGTCAGGTGATTCAGATGTTGCTTCAGAAAAACAATTTCTTGTGTCCGAGTCTGCATTACACCGGGTACTTTCTGTTTGCAAGACATGCCATGGAATGTGTAAAACAGTAATAAATTATTCAAAAGGAACAATGATAAGTACAACTTCTGTGTGCCCTTTTGGACATGTGTATGAATGGAAAAGCCAGTCATGCCACAACTCATTGCCATGGAGTAACCTTCTGGTGTCTGCTGCTGTGTTCTTCAGTGGATCTAGTTTTTCAAAAGTGTGTCAACTATTCAACATAATGAACATGCAAATGTTTTGCCGAAGGACATTTTTGAATATTCAGTCGGCATACTTGGTACCATCGACAATACATGTGTGGAGTGCCAATCAGCGGGAAATGTTTGAGCAACGTGCAGGTCAGAGTTTGGTACTTGGCGGTGATGGCCGATGCGACTCTCCTGGCTTCTCAGCTAAATATGGCTCCTATTCCCTTATGGACCTGAATACCAATGAAGTTCTGGATGTCCAGTTAGTTCAGGTAAGTTTGTATTGCATGCAAAAAAGTGACCATCCATGGAAAAAAATGTTTTCTCCTTTCTATATACATTTATGCAACTACCTATACCTATATTTATATATATATCATGATCAGTACCCTTGTTTTAGTGTTGAGTGGTACAGGAAACAGAACTGTTAGTGTTACTTTGTTTGGCCTAGCTTGAAACATCTGTGTTTATTAGAAGACTTGTTCTGTAACTATATTGGTAGTATGCATATATACTATTTTTTATTATTTAAGTGCACACGTACATGTATGTTAATGTTTATGTATTATTATAGAGCAACGAGGTCAAAAGTTCAACGCACATGGAACTAGAGGGACTGAAGAGAGGGCTCGAGCAACTGAACGAAGATGACATCCAAGTTGACACACTTGTAACAGATCGTCATGTCATGGTAAAAAAGTACATGAGGGAGGAACAGTCAAACACCAAGCACTACTTTGATGTGTGGCACATGGCCAAAGGTAAGATCTGTTTATATTATAATTCTGTATTATATCAAGTTCTTGCAATTGGTTAGACTTCGTATTCACTGATCAGATCAAATTGATACTCATGTACTTGTATTAGCGGTTCAACATGTGAAATTGAAGCTTCTATGGCTAAAGACAAACCAGAATTGTGAATTACCAGGTGCATATATAGTTCCCAGGCCCTAATTAGGCTCCAGATAGGTGAAATAAGCAAAAACTTTCATATAAACAAACCGGGGGGGGGGTTAAAATGTAAAATAGTTTATAGGGAAATAATAACATCTTTCTATAGGAATTAATTTGAGCTTATTTTTATAAAGGTGTAACAAAGAAACTGGAAGGTTGTGCCAAAAAAAGGGATTGTGAAGCCATTCGACCATGGATAAAGTCTGCAGGAAACCACATGTACTGGACAGCTATGACATCAGGTGATAATGCAGAAATGAAAAAGGCAAAATGGAATTCTTTGGTGAACCACGTAGTTGACAAACATGAAGGCCATTCAAACATTTTTCCAAGATGTGCCCATGGTCCCACTGAACGAGAATGGATGAAAGAAGGTTAACAATTCAATTCCTGATTACATGTAAAACTGTGAAACATATTTGTGTACCAGCATTATCCAAAGTGATAGAAATGTGTATATATGAAATCATGTGAAGTGGAGTTCAGTAGAAAGTGGTATATTGGGTTAACACTCAACACATTTTTTCACCTTTAAATTTTGATCAAAATTAGCTTCATAATCTAGGTTAAACAAAGTATATTCAGTTATTCACCCTAATTATCTATCAGTATCAATGCTAAATTTCATGTTGTCTTTAAAAAGATTTTATTTTTTTAGTGAATATGTAACTGTCATTATCGAAACTTGAAAATGCAATATTTGTATTGAAATCCCTACACATGAGACTTGCTTTCAGTCTAAATGTCTTTTTTCTTGTTTGTGGACTTCAGCAAGTCTAATGCCTTTAGTCTTGCTCAAGTCAAAATATAGACAGATAAGTACCCCGGTAATAATCAATAGAAATCTTCATGTTAGGTCTGGATTTTTGTTGTAGGGTCAAGGCCTCACAAGATGTTGGTGTCGGTGGTTCAGAGTCCCTACTTGTTGAGAGATATTGGCAAACTCTCTCCCAATCACCAAACATATGGCTTGGAAGTGTTTCACAATATTGTGAATCACTTTGCTTCCAAAAGCAATCACTACTTCTATCCATCAATGCTTGCAAGGTATTTATTTGCTGTTTAAAATGTCAGTGTTTTGAAGTATAAGTGTCAATTTGTAATTTCTTTTTTGGAGTATCTGTACCAGTCCAAAAATGCAATGAGAACACTGTGCAATTATATACATGCTATTGGGAGAAAAAGGACATAATGTTTATATTGCTATAGCATACGTGGTATGAAAAATGATAACAACAACGATAAATATATATGGTACTTTAAATATCTATTAAGGGAACAGGTTAAATAAAACTTTTCTAATACAAATGTTCAGTAGTCTGACATCCTGTTTACAACAACATGCATTTAAATTCAATGCTGTATCCTGTTTCTATTTTAACTACATAATTGGACCAGTGCTTACTTGCATCCTGTCAGATTAGACAGGTACTCTGACCAATATTTCATGTTTCATGTACATGTGTTGGTGGAATTGACAGTTTGTGGGCAGATAAGAAAGGTCAATTTCATAAAAAAAATTTTTGTGTTCCACAGGATGTCAGACTATACAGGTTTCACTGACTGTATGATTGAAAATATCACAATTTCTTGTGTCACTAAAACAGGTTTTATTGTTTGCTTTACAGATTGTACCTTGCAGCCTTACACTATAATGAAAATAGTAAAAATAGAAGAGCAGTGACAAAAGATGGGCAGCAGAAATGGCAAATTTCCTATCCCAAGGCCAAGAAAGGAAAAGAAGTGGTTGTAAAACCATGCAAGACTCGACCAACATATGGTGAGTACCCAGGTAGTGTTATTTTTCGATGTAAAAGCTGAAGTATTTATCAGATGCAGAACTCTTTTGTAAGGGAAATTCTAGCTATTTTTTAAGAGTTGCTCAAGAATAACAGAGGTGTACAATTTGTATCAGTGGAGAAAATATTGGACAGATCTGAAAAAATATCAATGCTTTTTTATCGTTACATTACCATAAGCAAAAATAAGAAACAATGAAATATATCAAGCATTTTCATGTTAGAAATTACGACAGCTTTTTAACAATAGGCAAAACAGTCAGTTCTTTTCAAATGTCAATCAGGTTATTAAGTTTTGTTTTTTGCTATTAGGCTATGTGGCTCTCCTGCTCCAGGCTTGCATAGACAGGCGAATGGATCTGCAAAACTACACCACTGCCATTGTTGATGGAAGGGAAAGTTTTGGACAGATTCCTCCACCTCTTACAGACTCCTACCAGCATGTCAACAAGAGTGAATTAATTGAAAGACATAGGTCAAGGTTCATTGCCCGAAATGGTGTGAGTCCAGGGATCTCTGATGCCACATGTTCACCTATGGCCTGACATACTTAAAACCACAGTACTCCTCCGATGAAAATGTTGCCCGTATCTTGACAACAGCACATGCAGGGATCACCTTTCGATTCCTTTTCCCAAGGCGATGCCATATCCACCGAGTAAATCGCCTGTAGGCGATGTATCTGTATAGTCTGAGGACGATAAAATGCACAACTATTACACACTGATTTTATGTGTTCTAAAAGACAATGTGTTACAAAAGACAATAACTTGACAGCAGTTGTGGTATTGAGAAGACAATTTGTAAATGCCATACGATATATATATATGTACATAACAATAGAGTTAGCAGTTGGCTGCTGAATGAGAACTTTGAGTTTGATATTTTTGTGTTAAATTGACTTGTATGACCCTACTTACTCATTAATTGGCTCATTGTCATCAATAGGCCCATCATGCTCGACAAACTCTAAAAGTGAGACTTCCAAGACATCTCTATTTAAGCAGTTTGCAATGAAACCCTCATGATTTGTGATACACATGATTCCTTTTTCCTCAGTCTTTGTGCAGATCAAGTCAATTTCCTGGCAACACAGGCATTCTGTCTCTGTTGTCATGGCTGTGCAGCATTCACAATCACACCTGGAATTAAAAGTACTAGATCTATATATGATTTGTATATAATTTGAATTTTATATTACATATGCTGACAACATAATTTGTGCAATATGCCTGACCTGATGTTCACATAAAATTCAAGTAAATAAGAAACAGATATATTCTGCTTTGGCCTTTATTATCTATATATATTGATTTATAATTGCAATTCTATCTGTCTGTTGTAAAGCTTCAATTTTTGATTGCCCTCTGAGTATTTTCCACATAAATTAGAGGAAGACCTGTGTCTGGTTACAGGAAATACACAGATTTTGTTTTGGTCTTAGCCACAATAATCCATCATATTATTTGATCATTTGAATTTTAGTGGCATCAACAAGTTTTGAGCTTTTTGTTGTCCTCATGATTTAGTTATTGTTTTGGGGTAAAGGAATGCATATAGGCTTATCCATTCCAACAGAGATTGGAGATAAGCTCACAAGTTTGCAAATTTATGAAAAAAATACAATCCTGAAATCCTGTTTTGTTGTTGTGTAATCATTATAACCAAGTATTTAGGTGAAGATCTGTACCAAGATATTAAGAGGATTATTCATACAATCTTACAGAAAGAAGTTTGCCAAAGGTGTGAAAATGTAAAAGCTTGGTAGGGTTAGGGACTGGTGTCTTATTACTTTAGAAATAGTAACAAAGAACAGGTATCATTTTGTGAAAATAGAGTAATTGTTGCATTGATTAACAGCACAATATTGAATTTTTAAAAAATATCACCGGTTTAAAATTGTAAAGGAAAGACTGCATTTTTTTTTATCATATATACTCGGGACTTTTTATTCATTGAAGATTCCCCAGCTGAAAGATTTACAAGATGCAGCAAATAAAGAGATGAAAAAAAAATCCTATAGGATTTTATTTATTGAATTATATTTTTGTGATAATAGGAACAAAACATTCAACCAAATAGTAACGTTTAGGTAAATTAATTATTTGAAAAAAAATCCTTTGCAAGTTAAAAAAAAAAATACCCTCCAGGAATGGGTTATTTTAGCCTAAATATATATACAAGTATAAAAGAAATAATTTCGCAATCTATTGTATTTCAGTGATGACGTACGAAAAATGAAAACAAAACATACACATAAATTTACTTTTATCTAGCTTTGAATCTGATTCCGCGAAAAGACGTTATAAATATGTGATTATGTATGCACATATGAAGTATTTTCCTGTGAACATTTATTTCTTTTCTTTGTTATAAACAAAATACATTTAAAATCGGTAATCCTCAATCGGCTTATGAAAGATGTTGAACGTTTCCGCGTTTAGGCCTAGGGAGGGGCAGGGAGAATGGGAATCAAGAGAAAAACTTTTGCTGTTTTGGCAATCATTTCGACATAAATCGGAAGTTTGCGATTTCTTCAACAAAACATGTACTCGTAGTTATATTTTATTTCTCAATTTCTTGAGGTGACATACCATGCGATGTTGTCTGTGCGGATGTCTCGTGCCCTGGCATGGTCGTCCCCGTCATCAGACTCGTCTGTCTCTGATTGTGACGAATACATTTCTTCTGTAACTCGATCTACGTGTTTTCTCGCGGGTTCAAATTGGTAGGGTAAAATATCAAGCTCACCCCCAACTTCAGGAACATCGCTATCGGTATCTGACATGGTGTTTGTTGATAAATTTACGAGGTTTTCAGTAGATATCGAAGTGAGCCAAGGTCAAGTACGCGAGAGGCTAAGGATAGCTTGGGGAAACCCTCGTCCTATTATGACGTCACGCAATCACGTGACCAGCGAGCTCATTAACTCCAGCTTGGTGTTCTCCGCGCTACAACATCAGCCCAAAACGAAACAATTATACATTATCGGAATGTTGAATTACATTCCCGTAAAAAAAAGGTTATTTAAATGAGTTTAAAGATTATTTTGACACATTTTTGACCACTGTTGCACAAATCCTTTAACATTCAGTATTAAGGGGAATGGCAACAACTGGTTCACCCGTTGTCAGTATAATGTGACTGGGCGGGATGATGTGCTGGGTGCCTTCGGCATGGCATTTCAGTTTGAAAGCACTATAAAGTCGGCATCAGACCTGCGCTATCGCAAGGAGGCAACTCAGGCAAGCACACCAACATACTCTGTCTCTTGCATACACACACGCAATCACGCAAACACTACACACATGGAGGCACGTCCTTAAATGACCTTAGCTGTTAATGGGACGTTAAACAAAATTAAACCAAACCAAACCTGTATGACACCCCCACCCCTTAAGAGTTGATTTGGTTACTTCTTGCTTCCATCATATAGAATGTATCAATTTGTAATGAGTTCACTCATATATACTGAATGTATGTATATTTTATTTTGCCAGCTTACATATGCCATATATATGTGCGGTCAGATGGACTTGCTGGAGTGGTGATAGGAGACCATGAGTATCCTAAGAGGGTAGCTCATACCCTAATCAATAAGGTAGGAAGGTCATGTGTTTATAAAAGGGTAGCCCATACCCTACTCAATAAGGTAGGAGGGTTATGTGTATAGACTAAGATAGCCCTGCATACCCTACTCAATAAGGTAGGAGGGTCATGTGTATCTAATAGGGGAGCTCATACCCTATTCAATAAGGTAGGAGATTTTTGTATTTAATAGGGTAGCCCATACCCTACTCAATAAGGAAGGAGGGTCATGTGTATCTAATAGGATAATTCATACCCTACTCAATAAGGTAGGAGATTTGTGTATCTAATAGGGGAGCTCATACCTTAATCATTTTAAGTAGGAGGGTCATGTGTATCTAATAGGGGAGCTCATACCCTATTCAATAAGGTAGGAGATTTTTGTATCTAATAGGGTAGCTCATACCCTACTCAATAAGGAAGGAGGGTCATGTGTATCTAATAGGGTAGCTCATACTCTACTCAATAAGGTAGGAGATTTGTGTATCTAATAGGGTAGCCCATACCTTAATCATTTTAAGTAGGAGGGTCGACATGTGTATCTAATACGGTAGCCCATATCCTACTCAATAAGGTAGTAGAGTCATGTGTATCTAATAGGGGAGCTCATACCCTACTCAATATGTCTAACATTTTCTGTTTTATTCTGCATATCTCAGTAACATAAATTTCATGTTTCTTGTTTGGTCAGGTGTAATATAGCAAAGTACTTTTTAGGTCACCTGAGCTTTGCTCAAGTGACATATGGTGATCGCTTTCCATCCGTCGTGCGTAAACTTTTTACATTTTCGACTTCTTTATAAGAACCAATAGATGGAATTTTTTCAAACTTGGTCAGATTCATCCTTGGTAGATGAGGCTACAAAATTGTAAAATTGGAATACCTACCCCAACCCCAGGGGCCAGGGCGGTAACCCTAAAAAGAAATTTCATTTCAGTAATAATTACCATAACTTTAGTATGCATAAACAATACCAACACCCATCTTTGTATCCCAAAAACAAATGATTCAAATATCCTGACCTCCCTACCGTCAATATCTCGACGACAGAGCCACGGAGTGATCTCCCATCCTCTTCCTTTTATGGCGCCCGCTGCTTGCTGATGGCCCACAGCTAGCTCCATATCAAAACTTAGTTTTGTCAGATTAGTTTGAGTGTCTTGTCAAATTATTGCGCAGTTTGTGTGCTATATACCCATCTTCAATCATTTGTTGTTGAATTTTTTTTTTTTGCCTTTTTCGGCTATTTTTTACTCCTTGTGTCCTGGTGGTGTGCAACACAGTCCGCCATTACTGTGTTGACTGTTGGTTGGGTATAAATATCCGACCAGTGTTTATTTCGGTCACGGTTGTTTGTTTCAGCATACGTTGTCTATTTCACCGTTTCTGATTTTATTTCAGGTGAATTTCATTCTACCTTGCATACTTTGTACTGCTCTAGTTTATTTTTTCTATACTTCTTTACTTGTAAACTTTGTTAACCTTCATTTTGGAGGTTATGTCTCGGTCGGGACAGCGACAGGAGTCAGCTCATTGGTGTTCCCATTTCTTTGGGGAACGAGACTCTCATGATGCTTGTCCCCTGTGTCGCCCTTGTAATGAGGTTTCAAAGTTCACAGGCTGGCTCTCAGGACAAGGCCTTCAAGCGACCCTCAGCTTACCGTGAGAGATTCGTCTGTTTCTTTCAGGAAGCGAGGGAGGCAGAGAGGTAGGGGTGGTGCCGCCGGCTCTCTGTGGTCTGGCGGTACTGTCTCTGTCCCTGGCTTTGGGGGGTCCCGCTTTGGCGGGTCCATCTCATGAGCAGGGGGTAGCCCTTCCTGTCCAGGAACTCCCTGGAGTAGGGGAGGGGCAGCCCGACCCTGGCTTGGCATAGCCTTGTCGTGCTTGCCTTCGGGTAGGGACTATCCGCCGCCGGTCACTGACTCCGTCAGTTATCCCGGCACTCCAAGTGGTGCTGTCGTCGGGGATAGTCTTGGTGCCGGGCTTGCTGTTTCCAGATCAGGTCCTGGGGTGACTACAGACTTTCTATTGGGATTGTCTGTGTCTACCGGGATTAGTGACGCGCAGCTCACTAATCCCGACACCAATGCTGGTCTGGCCTTCCCTATTAGGTCTGGCCCGGAGTTTCATTCGGTTGGGAACCTGGGGGGTGGGGGTGGTG
>NW_018480041.1:80249-96276 GCF_002113885.1 Mizuhopecten yessoensis | reverse complement strand
GGGTGGGTGGGGGTGGGGTGTTCCCCGCAGGTGTTGGGTTTGCTGGACAGGGGGCCGGTTTCCGGCCTCAGTTTTCCCCTGGCTTTCGGTATACTGCGGGCAACCCTCCCTTGGCCACTCTTACCAGCCTGCAGATGGTTTTGGGTTGCGGCAGCATCCCGGCAGTTACCGGCTTAGCCCTTCCACCGATGGAGAAGTTCAAGAAGGCCAGGGCTTTTGCCCTGACCTTCATTGGCGGGTCTCAAGTCCAGGTACGTCAGTTTCAGTTTTCTGGGTTATCTCAATGCCCTGGCAGATATGGTCCCCTTAGGGAGTCTTCACATCATGCCTCTCCAGATGTTTCTCCTTGCCAACTTGTCAAGGGATTGGGAAGCCTGGCTTCCTCTGAACCAGTCGGCCAAGGAGTTCGCATGCTAGTGGACTCATCACGACTATGTTCTCCGGGGGGTTCCTTTCTCCATGCCGGCTCCCACTATGACTCTGTACACTGATGTGTCCATGACGGGGTGGGGAGCTTACCTCGACGGGCATTGCTGGTCAGGGGATTGGTCTGGGGAACAGCTCTCAGAGCACATCAATGTGTTCGAGATGAGGGCTGTTCTGTTGGCTCTGTAGTCTCTTCGGGAGATCCTGCATTCCAAGGTGGTTTGGTGGCAACGGACAACTGTACATGTACAGTTGTCGCAAATCTGGAGAGACAGGGGGGAACCAGGTCTCACACCCTGTATGCCCTTGCTATTCGCATTCTTTTTCTTTGCCAGGACATGCAGTTGACAATTTGTGTGGAGCATCTTCCAGGCAGGTTGAATGTTCTGGCGGATACTCTTTCCAGGCGTCGCCGGCTGGTTTTGACAGATTGGCAACTGAATCCCTCAATTTCGAGGGAATTTGTCAGGTGTGGGACAGGCCCCACATAGACCAGTTTGCCACTTCACTGAACAATCAGTTGTCAACTTTTGTCTATCCGGTTCCAGATCGGAAGGCTTCGACCGTGGATGCCCTGTCTCTGGATTGGGCTGATTCCCACCCTTCAACCTGGTGGGTAGGGTGCTGTAGAAGTTTTGGGAGCATCATTATTCCCTGCCGAGGCAGCCTTGGTTTCCGGAGCTTTTGTCGTTTCTGGTGGAAGAGCCCCAGGCTCTCCCTCTCAGAGCGAACCTCCTTCGCCAGCCTCGGTCCAGGACAATGCACTCTCGTCCGGAGATCCTCCACCTTCACGAGTGGAAGGTATCTCAGTAGGCCTCGCTAAGGCTAGCTTTTCAAGGGTCAGATCGCATCGCTCGATCAATTGTGTCCTCATCATCTGCCGTCTACCAGTCACGATGGAAGATTTACTGTGATTGATATGTCGGCAGGGAGGTTGATCCAGTCAAGGCTACTTTCCAGGTGATTGCGGACTTCCTTCTTTGGATGTTTAGGGACAGCAATCTTGCCCCTGGCACTATCGCTGACTATCGTACGGCGATTGTCAGTGTGTTTTCTGTACATGGTAGGCCGGAGGTAGGCTTTTCCTCCTCTCTTTCTGCCTTGATTAGGGGGTTTGGGTTGGACAGGCCCAGGGTCCGGCAGTTGGCTCCACAGTGGAATTTGCCACTGGTGCTCAAATCGCTGATGCGGGCACCTTATGAGCCTTTAGTGTCTGCCTCCTTTAAGTTTGTTACCTGCAAGGCGGTATTTCTTATTGCCCTGGCCTCGGGTCGAACGAAGGAGGATTGACGGGGGGGGGTGTGGGGGGGGAGTTCCTCGATCTCGTCTGTTTTTGCCCATTAAGCAAGGTCAGCAGGATATATCCTCTCAGTCAGTGTCTAGATGGATGGATCTGTCAGGTCATCAAGTATGGTTATGACCACTCATATGATCAGGTTGGGACGTTATATAAGGTGAGAGCTCATTAGGTCAGGGCCCTTGCTGCGTCATGGGCCCTTCTGAATGGATCCTCCTTCCAGTAGGTCATGTCCGCTGCATTCTGGCGCGGACAGACTACCTTCACAGATTTTTATCTCCGGTTCTTGGCTTCTCATTCCGATGGATTGTATTCCATTGGACCGGTGGTGGTTGCACAGTCTGTGGCTGTGCCTTTACAGTAATTCAGTGATTTTTAACTAGTATGCTATCAGGCACCTCGGTGGTACACCTGCTCATTGCACAGGGAGGTATTCCATTTCTTAAATACTTTAGGGGCGTTTTTTTTGGGTTCCTTGAACCTTTCCCTACCTTGAGCATGTCTCGAGTTCGCTCTGTCAGCCTGGTCTGCCTGGATTCTAAGCCTCCACTACAGTAAGACGAATTTGCATACTAAAGTTATGGTAATTACTACTGAAATGAAATTGAGGTTTTTGAAGTAAAACCAATTTTCATGATGTAATACTAACCATAACTTTATGGAGTCCCACCATGTATTCTTCCCCTCGCCTCTTCATCCTGACTGTCTTTAGGCTCCATAAAAGGGTTTTGAGGATGGGAGTTCACTCCGTGGCTCTGTCGTTGAGATATGGATTACGTGACGGTAGGGAGGTCGGGATATTTGAATCTTTTGTTTTTGGGCTACAAAGATGGGTGTATGTATTGTTAATGCATACTAAAGTTATGGTAAGTATTACATCATGAAAATTGGTTTTACTTTAAAAAACTCAAGTAAACCAATATTTCAAATATCTTTTTCTCTAGACTCAGAGGTACTACAGTCAATTTCTCTAAAGTCCGAATTATTCTGATGTTTTATCGACTTTTTTTATTGATTAATGTCAGAACTCCGGCCCTCTATAATATGCGGGAAATATGCGCCCCGCGCCCAGAGCGCACTTCAAACTGATATTTTAGAAGCAAATCGTCACTTTCACACACATGTCGCACATGGATCGAACGATCTTCTTTATGCACAAGATGAACACACATAACATGCCTCAAACAACCAATACTATCACTAAAAACATATTTTTTCAAACTTACTCTGTTTTACTCTAATTTTTTGATAGCCCCGCCTTCTAATGCCACATGACTAAAACCTCGCCGGCCTACGTCATAACGTTGGGAAATACCTTCGTTAACGCGAGATCTCGTGAAGTCATGTGACATTGTTCATGGCCTAATTTCCATTAAAAACATGGGTTGGTATAGAAAACGTTAGAAAATACTTTTCGTAATGATCTTTGAAATATGTTATTGATACCACCTAGTGCATAAAGAATAGATCTTTTGATCCATGTGCGACATGTGTGTGAAAGTGACGATTTGTTTCTAAAATATCAGTTTGAAGTGCGCTCCAGGCACGGGTCTCTTATTTCCTGCATATTATAGAGGGCCGGAGTTCTGACGTTTATCGACGACAGACCGATATGAAAAAGTCGATAAAACCTCAGAATAATTCGGACTATTTCTCTGTATGGATGGAAAGCTCATCAGAGGCTTTATTTAAATTGTAAATTTCAGTACCCCCGGGCCATCTGTTCTCCCTTGGGAAGGGGGTAAAGTTTACTATCGTTTATATAGGTAAATAAATTTTTTGGGTATATTTTGTTCATTTTCAGTAGGAAATTAGTTTTACTTAATGAGAATCATCCTTGGAGGAAGATGGTATCAAATTGTAAAATCGGGATTCCTGCCCCAACCCAAGGGGCAGGACAGGGCCCCAAAGGGAAAGTTAACCAATATTTCAAAAGTCGCCTTCTCCAGATTCAGAGGTACTATATAGTCAATCTCTGCATGCTCATCAGGGGCTGCCTTTGTTTCAATTGTAAATTTCAGTACCCCTTGGCTATCTGTTCTCCTTTTTGGAGGGGGTAACATTAACTATAGTTTATATAGGAGAATAACACTTTCGGATATATGTGGCGTATAGTATTCCCCATGCATACAATCTATGTCAGTCCTGTCCCGTCCCGATTCGGGGTAAACATCTATCCAGTCATGTTACGATTCAATGTAAACACTTAACAACTTCATTCTTTGACACATTTTGGTCAAACTTTATACAAAGATACAACCCTCCGTAAAATGGGGAGGGGAGGCATATAGTGTTGCCCGATGTCCATCCCGTCCCGTCCCGATTCAATGTGTTTCAGGGTGCCAAGGTCAAGGCCAGGGTCACTGTTGCTATATATAGAAAATCACCAACTGATTCAATTTAAACACTTGGCAACTTCATTCTTTCACGGATTTTGATCAAACTTTATATAAAGATCAAATATGGGTATACCTCTGACATCCTTATGGTTCCGGAAAAACATATGAATATTTAAATAAACTTATCAACTTTAAGTGTAGTACCTTGTGTGTGTACATGTTTCAGGGTATCAAGGTCAAAGTGGTTGTAACATTTTATAGGACACTGAAACTAATTTCACATGGCAGCGGGGGCATTTATGTCTTACAGACATTTTCTAGTTCAATTTTATTACCCCTGGGCCATCCATTCTCCTTTGGGGAGGTGGTAAAGAAGTTGACTTTAGTTTATATAGGGAAATAACACGTTGGGGTATATTTTGTACATTTTCAGCTGGAAATTATTCAAACTTGGTTGGAATGATTATGCTGCCAGATGGCAATTAGATGGTATGAGAAAATAAGATCCTGCCCATCCCCAGGGGCTGGAGTGTTAGGGCCCAAATGGGGATTATGGTTAAAAGTTAAAAAACCTTCTTCATCAGTCACTCAGATGTTTTATTGTTCATGGATAGAAAGCTCCTTACCTAAATTACCATTACCTAAATTGTAAATTTCATCATTCCCCGGGTCATCTGCTCTCCCTTGGGGAGAGGGTATAATTCTCAATAGCAAAATAATTCTTATCCTTTGGTGACATGACAAGTATTGTATTTCACTTTGTTTACATGTTGTTTTCTACATTTTGTACATCTCAACAATGCAATTAAGCTACTAGTAACTATAATATAACTCAGGTGACCGCTAACGCCCTTGGACCTCTTGTTATATCATAAAACTGGCATCCTTCAATTGAAAGGCAAATGAAACCAAACAGACATACTTATTTATTGATAGTTTACATGAGACTGAATTATAAAAAATAGTTCATATTAGATTGTTCATCATCATTCTGCTCAAAGTTAAGATATTCCTTTTCAATAGATACTGGCTACATTTGAAAAAGAAGTACCCAATAACAAAGATATGTGGAGCAAGCCAAACTCAGGGTGAGTATTTTAAAAAGCGGTCAATGCAACCCAAACTTATTTTTGCTGTCAGAAAAGTTGTCTTAGGAATTTAATTGTCCAAATAAAAATCGAAATTGCTTGAAAATGAATACACTTATCGACACAAGACATTGTGAACTGTATTAGCAGTACAAGTTATGGCCACATAAATGTAACCTTTGTAATTCAAGTCTTGTCTGCAACTACTCATACTGACAATGACAAGAGGCCAATGGTCACGTGAGCTGACGCTGATAATTTTGTGTGGGTTCGTTCAATGCTCTGTAAGCTTTCACTGGCTGATTTTGTGGGTCGCTGGTTGCCTTAAGTCTAAAAAACTATGATGGGGTGATTTTTATTTAATTTTTAACTTTTTCATCCCTCCTCCTCCCTTCTCTGATCAAGTACATTAATTACCTCCTCCCTTATTCCCACATCTGGTATCTCCAGTCTCGCTATATGTGTTATTGTGTATGTTATTTCTCTCTTCCTCTTGTTTAATATAGATATTTATGTAACACACATAAATATATAATTAGAATTTGACAGCAAAAACAAATTCTTTGAATTGTTATACTCAAGTATTCAATCATAAAATTAATCACACTTTATTTTGGGCTCTCTGCATATGCACAAATGCTCATCAATTTAATAATTGTGTAGACTAGTTTGACTATTAATCTGTTTCTTTTTGAATTAATAGACTCAGGGCCATATTTGGTTTACTCTTAATTAAGCCCCACCAATGAAGTTTGGTTGACTCTCCTCTAATCATCACCTGCCACGCTGTTATACCAGTAATACTCCCATGGACACCAGTGACAACTTATATATAATTAATGTCTATATAAATACAGCATCTCTGGTTTTCTCAAATTGTTACTATTTATTGAACACACATGACAGGAATTTCATTAATGTCGCAAGATCAAGGTCAGCGTCAACATTAAGTTTTTGCATTTAAGTAAGTTTCACTGAAACTATCAGTGCTAGACCAACCAAACTTTTACAATAGATGCATCTTAGGTAGTACATCTTTACTCATGTGTCAAGCCACACCTTGGGGGCTGGGGGCATACCTGCCAACCCAGGATATACTGAAAGAGGGTGATGACCCTCTTTTGAAAATAAAGAAGATGGTCATAGCGCGCGACGTCCTTTTTTCGCAACAAATATAAGAAAAGTAGATATTAATTTAGTACTTAAATATTTAAATGATGTAAAAGGTACATTCTATATAAGGGCCCCGTATCGGAGATACGGGTGCCCTATAGTAATTACTCTGTCTGTCTGTCTGTCTGTCTGTCCGTCTGTCCCTCCACAAATTTTGTTCCTGGCTGATAACTTTGGTATTTTTTCAAGGTTCAAGGTCATTAGGTTCAAAGGTCAAGGTCAAATTTTGCATCTTTTCTCTTGTGAACATTTTGGTACGACACTTTGAAGCAATGTTGCTCAGAATTAAACAAGGAGTCAACTGACCTAAGGTCAAGGTCACTTGGTCAAAGGTCAAGGTAAAATTTAGTATTATTTTGCTGGTGAACATTTCATTATGACACTTTGAAGCAATGTTTGTGGGAATTAAACAAGGAGTCATTTGACCAAAGGGCAAGGTCACTGGGTCAATGGTCAAGGTATTTTTTTTATCTTTTCACTGATGAACATTTTGTTATGACATTATGAAGCAAAGTTGGTCCGAATTTAAAAAGGAGTCAACTGACTTAAGGTCAAGTTCATTTTATGTTATTATGTAGCAAACTTGTTCAGAACTTAACACACTCAACTGACATTAAGTCCAGGTTACGGGGTCTAAAGGGTCAAGGTCAAGTTTTGTATTTTTCACTGATGAACATTTTGTTATGATATTATGAAGCAAAGTTTGTCGGAATTAAAGAATAAGTCAACTGACCAAAGATCAGGGTCACTGGGTTAATGGTCAAGGTCATTTGGGTCCAAAGGTCAAAGACAAAGTGGATCTTTGACTTTGACCCTGGCTCTTGAGGGAGGAGGTATATAAGGTCAAATAAAACAAATCAAAGCTAACAAATGAGTATTGCACCGGAATTTACATTTCTGTTAGCCCAGCAAATATGGAGGTGGAAGGAAACAAGACTCACATCATAGTACATGTAAAATGTATATTTTGCTTCCTTGCGATTCTTTTTGAATATGTTGCCACAAGACGGGGCCCTTACTGTCAGTGTTCTAGTTCATTGAACTGTTCTTCCAGCAGATCTAGCTGATCCTCATCCACAATACCAAATTCAAAGCTGAAAAATTGAAATATGCGTCAACAACACAACGTTTAAATTTAATTCATATTAATATATATGATACTGTGTTTTCACAGGCATGTTTTTATGTCAATTAAAATGGTCCTGACAATCAGATGTCACATTCTACTCATATAAAATATCATTTTGTTTCTGTCAGTAAAAATGGTCCTGGCCATAAGAAGTTACACACTACTCATATAAAATATCAGTTTTATACAAGTAGGGTTTGAATTCTTATTGTCAAGATCATTTTGATTGACAGAAACAAATCATCAAATGCCTGTGCATGTTTTTGAATGTCTTAGTAACGTCGTTTGTAGCACCAGATCCAACTGAACTATGCGATTTACAAAGAGTGTCGGACGCAGCATTTGGTCCACGACTGCCAGTCTTATACACTATAACTCATTTTCCTACGACATTTGATATGTGCACAATTATCTTTTCTTTTAACATTTCGTGTAGTGGATTCTGCAAGTCTCGATAACGACTTGTTCCTTCAATGCAAGAAGACATAACGTAACCTCCAAAATACGATCTATACTACATAAATACAATTGTAAAAACAACTCAATTATTCTTTAAAATACCTGACTAATTACTTGTCGGTAAGTTCAGTAACAATGGTCTTTATATAAACCTTTGTAAAAACAGTTCTAGTACGTATATAAACAACTCACAACTTACCTGTCGGTGAGAAACGTAAACAGGAAATAGATTGTCTTTCTTATGAAAAAGGATGGAAAAGTCTAGAGAATTCCACGTGACTTGGGTAACTTTTAATATACAAAAAAAAATCTGAGTAAAAACAGGCGAAATTGATGAAATCAGGGTCAAAATCGTAACCCGGCAAGTGAAGGGCTAAAATCCCGGGTATAACCTGACGAAATCGGGTCACTTGGCAGGTATGGTCGGGTGGTCAATCAGGATGTGGCTATACAGTACTAGTTCTTGGTTTGGGGAATTAGCTATGGTAGAATAAGCCACATCCTGACGAGCACCCTTTGTGGTTGTACCGTAGTTAATTAAGGTTCAAAGGAATGAGTCCAGTCCAGATTCTCTTCTTATGCTAGGTTTATTAATTTACACAAAAGTCAGTATGTTACAACAAGTCTGTACTTTCATATCTTGGTGCTGGCCTAGTTGGGAAAGTCCATTGGTCCAGTGTATCAGACCAGCACCTCCACTCTCTCCTGTCCGTGTCTCGACTCCCTCCCTCACAGTGCTCTCTCTTGAACTCGCAACAATTTCATATTTACAAAATAGAAAGAAATTATGAAATACAATTTGATTGGTTGATAAACGTCCGTCCAGCGTCAACTTTTTATTTTAAACAACTTCCTTTCATTAACCAAAAGGCCTAGGATGATGATATTTGGCCAGAAGCATGCTTGGATGAAGGGCGAGTTTGTTCCCAAAAATGACCTTCATCAATTTTCAAGGTCACAGGGGTCAAATAAATTAAATCTTTTAACAACTTTTTCTGAATAACCAAGAGGCATCTATTTAAAGCTTGAATGTTGCTGTTGTATGTGTGTAAACAAAAAAACTGTATCAGTTTCGTGATCAGGATTGTACACATTGTGGTATGTCATAGAGACAGCAAGAAGGTTGAACTTCCAGGGCAACCTTCTAGTGTATTGAATCTAGGTCAGTCTAACAACCACATTTGTTTGTCCCTGACAGTAGCACTATACCTAGTGTTGAGCCCAGTAGTTTCCATTAAAGCAATAACCTACATTAAGTCAAGTATCTATAAAAATAACCATACATGTTAGTCTAGTACCTAACATAGCATGGTTTGCAAAGATATAGCAAGTCTAGAATCTATAAACATAGCAACTCTACATTTCAGTCTAATTTTGACATAGCAGTTTTTACACATAAGTCTAGAATCTTAATTATAACTAGACTACTCACATTTTGCTAAGGATCACCTATATATTGAAAAAAAAATCAAAATAATAGAAAGGATATTATACTTTCCTTCCGTACTGTTTTGGGCATATGTTAGCCTTCCAAATCATTCTGTGTGGGTGTGTTCAGTCAACCATAAAGCGCATGCATGCTTTTCCATGTGAACACCCCTTTCAAAAGCTAATCTAGGCTAAGTAAGGTGTTGTTCAAATTGTAAAGGAAATCAATTTTATGAATATTCTTTGACGAATGGTTAAATGACGGTGAAGTGAATAGGGGCATCGGAATGCTGCAAGCTAGCATTTTTCAACCTCAGGTTGCAGGAGACCTTGGGGTGTCTCAAAGTGTGGTGGCAAGAATGTTGAATCGTTTCCAGTCTTAAAGAAACCCTTCCAGACGTCATGCTGGAAGTCGTTCTAGGGCTACAACACAGCGGCAGGACTGATTTTTGACGGTAGTATTATGGTATAGCGTTGTCCATCCGTCCGTCCGGCGTAAACTTTGTTTGTCCGGCAATCTCCTTCTACATTTTTCAACCGATCAATTTGAAACTTGGTATACATTATAATCATGATATGAAGTTGTGTCTCCCTTAAAAGAATTTTGATTTGACAAGTTTTTCAAAAGTTATTGCCCTTTGTTAATTTCAGTATTTGAATTTTGTCCGGAGATCTCCTCCTACATTTTTCGACCTATCTCTTTGAAACTTGGTATACATCATAATCATGATATTTAGTTGTGTTTCCCTTGAGATAATTTCGATTCAACAATTTTTTCAAAAGTTATTGCCCTTTGTTCATTTCAGTATTTGATTTTTGTCCGGAGATCTCCTCCTACATTTTTCGACCGATCTCTTTGAAACTTGGTATACATCATAATCATGATATTTAGTTGTGTTTCCCTTAAGATAATTTTGATTCAACAATTTTTTCAAAAGTTATTGCCCTTTGTTCATTTCAGTATTTGATTTTTGTCCTGAGATCTCCTCCTACATTTTTCGACCGATCTCTTTGAAACTTGGTATACATCATAATCATGATATTTAGTTGTGTTTCCCTTAAGATAATTTTGATTCAACAATTTTTTCAAAAGTTATTGCCCTTTGTTCATTTCAGTATTTGATTTTTGTCCTGAGATCTCCTCCTACATTTTTCGACCGATCTCTTTGAAACTTGGTATACATCATAATCATGATATTTAGTTGTGTTTCCCTTAAGATAATTTTGATTCAACAATTTTTTCAAAAGTTATTGCCCTTTGTTCATTTCAGTATTTGATTTTTGTCCTGAGATCTCCTCCTACATTTTTCGACCGATCTCTTTGAAACTTGGTATACATCATAATCATGATATTTAGTTGTGTTTCCCTTAAGATAATTTTGATTCAACAATTTTTTCAAAAGTTATTGCCCTTTGTTCATTTCAGTATTTGATTTTTGTCTGGCAATCTCCTCTTACATTTTTCAATGGATCACTTCGAAACTTGGTATACTTTATAATTATGATATGAAGTTGTGCTTTTTGTTCATTTCAGTATTAGATTTTTTGTCCGAAGATTTTCTCCTACATTTTTAGCTCACCTGGTCCGAAGGACCAAAGTGAGCTTATGCCATAGCGCAGCGTCCGTCGTCTGTCAACTTTACACTACAAGTCATGAACCACTGAGCGAATTTTAACAAAATTTGGTGTGGAGCATCCTTGGGTGAAGAAGAACCAATTTTGTAAAAGTGGTGGGTCTGACACCCCAGGGGCCTGAGGGGCAGGGCCAAATAGGGGAAATATAGCAAATTCTTCTTTAACTCTTTCTGTGCCGTTGTCGTGTACACACGACAACAATATGTCATCCAGGTCCCCGTTGTCGTGTACAGACGACAAAATAATAGGCCGTCTCATCCCCGTTGTCGTGTACACACGACAACAGACTTTGTTGAAACTTGTCTTATGTTTAGCTGGTTATAGAACACGACAATCGCGTAATACAATTATTTGTCGCTAAAATCAGCACCCATCAGTTTGAAAGTAATAATTTTATAGATGCAAAGTACACAATTGATAGTTTGTGACCTGTGGTTTTTCGAATCTGCCGTAAGATGTTTGCGTTTGGTGATTCAAATATAAACAATATGGCGGCAACTTAATTTGAATTGAACACTCGTAAATTCTTCACCAAATATTTGTTTAGACTTATGGAAGTAAATATGAATATTTTAATATAAGTCCTAACGAAATCTACATGTAATTAGAAAAACAACTAACGACTTCGTATTCGTACACAATAATTAATCCCTATTAGGAGCCTCCACTACAACGCTGTTTTGAAAACAAGGTTTCGTATCGTTTGTTGCCGAACAGATGTCGATTTCTCAGTCATAATTAGCTGCCAGTTAGTCATAATGCTGCGAAAATGAAGAAGTGTGTGTCTATAAACAACAATTTGAAAAAATAACAATATCTGTTCACAGTTGCCTGTTTAATTCTTGCAGCAATTACACCTTGTCTAAAAACAACATTGATAATCCCCTATTTTGTTATTTGCGCGGGGGCAAGTCTAGTAAGGACATCCTGTACGGAATCCGGACCGGATTTGCGGTACGGAAAGAGTTAAAATCCTTCTTCTTCTGTAGAAATGAAAGGATTTGCTCCATAAATGGTCAGAAGCATCCTTGGGGGAAGGGGAACAAAGTTTGTATAAATGGTCGGTCTGGCCCCCCTGGGGGCTGAGGGGCGGGGCCCAATAGGGGAAATGTAGCAAATTCTTTAAAATCCTTCTTCTTCTGTAGGAATGAAAGGATTTAGTCCATATTTGGTGTGGAGCATCCTTGGGTAAAGGGGATACTTTTTGTATAAACGGAGGGTCTTACCCCCCTTGGGGCTGAGGGGCGGGGCCCAATAGGGGAAACATAGCAAATTCTTCAAAATCCTTCTCCTTCTGTAGGAATGAAACGATTTGGTCCATATTTGGTGTGGAGCATCCTTGGGTGAAGGGGAACCAATTTTGTATAAACGGTGGGTGTAGCCCCCCTTGGACCTGAGGGATGGGGCCCAATAGGGGAAATAGACGTAAAACCTTTATAATCCTTCTTCTACCATAGGGAATAAGGGATTTTATCCTAATTTAGTCTGGAGCATCCTTGGGCAAAAGGGACTCAATTTCATATAAACAGCGAGTGTGACCCCTCTTGGGGCAGAAGGGAGGATGGGCCCAATAGGGGAAACATAGCCAATTCTTCAAAATCCTTCATCTTCTGTAGGAATGACAGGATTTTGACCAAATTTGGTATGAAGCATCTTTAGGTAAAGGGGAACAACTTTTGTTTAAATAGTGTGGCTGACCCCCTGGTGGCGGCAGAGAGGGGGNGGGGGGGGGGGGGGGAGCCCAATAGGGGAAATAGAGGTAAACCTTTAAAATCCTTCTTCTACCATAGGCATGAAGGGATTTCTTCCCGATTCGGTTGGAGGATCTTGGGCAAAATGAAGGGACTCAATTTTGTATAAACAGTGAGTGTGGCCCCCCCTGGGGGCAGAAGAGCGGGACCCGATAGGGGAAACATAGCAAATTGTTCAAATACCTTCTTCTGTACGAATGACTTGATTTTATCCTTATTTAGTCTGCAGCATCCATGGGCCATGGGGAATCAATTTTGTATAAACGGTGGGTATGACCCCCTAGGGGCATAGGGCTGGGGCTCTGTTTGAAGTTTGTTCTCGCTATATCTCAAGTACTGGATGGATCTTTCTGAAATTTCATATGTGTTTACAGCACCTACCATGGAGTGCTATATCTTTACTTCATACCAATTATTTTAAACATATTCAGGTGAGCGATACAGGCCCTCTGGGCCTCTTGTTTAAATAAATAAAACAAATCTTTTCACACATTTTGTTTTATTACATTCTCTCTTTTCAAAATGCTTATTTCCCTGTACATGCAGGTAGTTTGAGTAAATTGTAGAAAACTTGGCATCTTTCATCATTGATGCATACTGGGAGCATGGACTCATCTAGAAGCTCCTATCTATTTCTCTCTCTCATCTGTATGTACTACATTGGGAATCTGACTGCCTGCAGGTTGTAAACTGGAAAAAATATATAAAAAATAAATTATGCATTTAATCTTTAAAACAGGTATTTATAATATTGGTATAATATCTTGGTACACTCAAATTTGTGAGACTGCAACAAATTTTAAAGCAATCTTGTGATCAATATCGGGGAGCATTATATTCATGCAAATTTTGGTAAATTAAAATAATCATGATCTGCCGTTGAGAGAGTAATGTGCTCAGATTTTGAGCTACTAAATAACGACTTTGCATTTATAACCTTGTCGTCACATTTCGTGAAAATCCTTCATCGGTTGTCTGTTGATGTAATAAAGAGTACCCGAACCTACCGAAAGAATTTAAGGCTATATCAAGGTAGATCCGCCGGCTTTACATTGATAAGCCCTCCGTGACTATCCCGCAATCATGGGTGATGGGGATTAAGTCTGGACAGAGAAAATACAGTATATTACTACTGCCATGGATGTGTCTGCTGTGGCTGCTGTTCCTGTCTACATACCGTACAGATGTACAGTTACAATTGGCACACCAAACAGAAAGCGCTANGGGGAAACCCGTCTTGTAGTAGATATTTAAAAAGAAACGAGTTCCAAGAGATCTATTTAAAATTACCCATTTATGCTTAATAAAAAGTAGCATTGCCTTGTTACGTGATAAATATTTCGTCTTTGTCCAATAGACGTATATTGGGGCAACATTTACGATGTGCAAGTGTCGGTTAATTTGACTAGATTATACGATTTCCCCTTTAAACAATCTAGATAATAATTGAAAAGGACCGGTACGTTAATTAACACATCATTATAAGTGTCTCCGTTTAGTATACATTGTATAAAATGTTATCACAGTTTACTGATCAACATAAGTTTATTGAAAAATCTACCGAGGCAGACAAGCCGACTGTCCCTGCACTGTGAAATCACCCAAAATTATTGGTTGGTCTAAAACGTCAATCACACCTCAGCACAGTAGCCCTCCTGTAATAATGGGCGGTGCTTACGCAATACACCGCATTATGCGACTGATTAGATGGTGTGTATCGTCGAGGTGCCGCCCACACAATTCCCCAAATTTTCGTGGTTTTTTTTGTGTTCATAAAAATGAAAAATGAAAAGACGGTTGTATTAAATGATGAACAGAATGGAAATATTGGTCCTTACAAGTCTTATACACTTTAAATAAATGTTTAATATGGTTTCTCCTACCTGTAACATGGACTTCGCTAATTTCAAGTTACCTCATCTTATTTTATTCCGTGTGTATCAATCGGAGACAACAAGTATTCGTATTATTTCATGTGTAACTATGCAATACAAAATTATATATAAAACAAAATCAGAATTAAATATGAATATAATTAAGAAGTTTTAAACCAACTACATTTGAAAGTTAACTGTATTGCATTTCTTTAATTATGATCCCTTTGACACTGTTAGGTTTAAATTTAAATTCGTCTAATATACAGTATTCCTTCACGGAAATTATATATATATACATTTACATTCACAGTATCAACTTAAGACCAGCTCATATTCCTGTAAGAATATTTCAGTTCTTGTCATATTTTCGTACTTTTAACAAATATATGTTGTTTCTATGTATAATACTTTTTGAAGAAAAAAATCAATCGCATTAAGTCCATGCTGGTCCTTAGATTTGATCCACAGAATCTGTCGATGTCTTTATAAAAATTCAAACTAACGTTGTGATCCATTTTCATACGTTGGTATAGTGTCAAAATGATCCTGATATGTGTTAAAACTATGAATTATCAATACTTAATAAAATTCCAACGAATGTCATTTCACACAAAAGCGTTTATAATAATATAAAATGCCACCGCCGTATATTCCGTAGACAAATCCGCATCTATCTGTTGATCTCACGTTTCTTTCAATGCCAGCGTTCCAAACCAAATGCTATAAACTTCATTTCTTCCGTTTAAGAATAATAATACATATACAATTACAATTGGAAAATAATTAGGAAACTACTTTTGAAAACTTCACACATGCTCACGATCAACAAAAGTGATAACCAGCATCCGATTTCCATATGTGTATAAATGTACATTTATTTCATTTCGACTATTACAATAGATATGTATTATAATAAATAAGATAATTTCTAACGTATTTTTTAGGAAACAAAAAAAGTACGTTAGAAAACAAGATCGAACTTATATCACAAAGTTGAAATTAGTCGCTTCACTAAGATTTCCGGCTAACTATCAACGATAAGAGAATTGAGTAAAAACAAAAATGAACTGTGTTATTTCTAAAACGAAGAAGAATTCCAAGTTGTTCTACTTTCTGTTAATCAGATGTATGTGAAATTTTCTATTCCTCTAAAAATAGCGAGAATTCAACAATATGTGTACCTTTTTAGGTCACCTGAGCTTTGCTCAAGTGACCTATTCCAATCGCTTTTCGTCCGTCGTCGTCCGTCGTCCGTCGTCCGTCGTGCGTAAACTTTTACATTTTCAACTTCTTCTCAAGAACCAGTGGATGGATTTTTTTCAAACTTGGTCAGAATCATCCTTGGTAGATGAGGCTTCAAAATTGTAAAATTGGGATTCCTACCCCCACCCCTGGGGCCAGGGCGGGGCCCCAAAGGGAAAATTA
>NW_018480041.1:73248-78995 GCF_002113885.1 Mizuhopecten yessoensis | reverse complement strand
GGGGGGGGTTATATTGTATTGCCGTCCAGGTAAGGTACTTTCCATTGTATCAAAATAATAAGTGAAGCGCTATTAGTGGGGGGTGCGAGGCCCAGTTGGGGGTTGGCCTTCCAAAGGAAAGTTTTTGAATTCAAGGTGTCTGGATCAAATTCCTGTGTTTTGTGGAAATTTAGCGATTAGATTTAAGCAGACGTAATTTATGTCTCTGATTTTAATTTTGGAAAAACAGTTAGAAAACGTATTTATTGCGTTTTTTTTTTTTTTTTACTTTACTTACGCAATAAATGTTTGAAATACACGTATATTAACCCTTATCATGCTGTACAGAGTTATGGTTCTTTTCATTGCCACTGCTAAATAAAATAATTAAAAATTCTTTAAAATTGTGGCTTGATTTCAAACTGTTGTTGTGTGCTTGTTTTTGAAGATATCATGATAAAAGTTATATGTGTATGCATCTAAATATTAACAGCTACATGACAAGGCAAAGTTTTCTTCTGTATGTGATAGTCTCGTTAAGATACAGGTAAATAAAGGTAAAAATACAGGTAAGGATCAAGTATTTGAATATTTCTTGCTACAAATTAGCAATTTCGTAGAACTGTTTCAACAAATATCAACCAGATAAGGGAGTGTATACATGTCTCATGCACAAGACATCTGTTGCCATGAACATTCTGGCCAGGTAAGTACAGGTACAACTCGTTAACTGATATTTCACTGTTATTTCTCATGTAATGCTACCTAAGCCTTATATGACGACTTTTCATGCGTTTGAGTCACCATAAGTTTGACGAATTCATTAGGTATAAACTTGTGGAAAAAATCCATGGGTTCCATACCCTGCGTATCAAATATGATACCGGGATCACCAGTAAATGGGGCACAGACAGGTGGGGAATCCTCGCAAAAATCTTCGGGAAATTCCTGGTCATGAGTTGACTGATTCATCAGGATTTCTCTTACAATTGCCCCTTCAGCATTTAAGTTAAATGTCCTCAATGTCAAACCCGTCAAAACCATCCTGATCAGAGTCACTTTCACCGAAGTATTCATCTAAAAACGCGTCATGTTCTGCGGCACCTCAAATATTTCTACATCATCCGCCATTTTTACGTTTCTGTTTTACTTGTAAGGGAATTCCCGTACGATAACAATATCAGCCAATGGAAATAGGGTGTTAAAGGTAAACTGCATTCTGGGATATGTGTGATGTCATTTTGGAACAAATAGAATAGAATAGGGATGTCCCAGTGAGAGCATGGACCGTCAACAAAATGACTTCACAGAATCGTCAATAGACGCCAGTAGCAATCGGGCGGAGGTTATGTCATCGCGTCAATTGCCGTGATAAGCATGATTAGGGTTAAATATGTTTTTACTCATCAAAATTATGTGTACTCATTTGCATATAGCTAGAAAGCTACGCGCCTGCACGATGAAAATAACAATAATAAACTACGACATGAGATTGCAGCAAGATTTGTTCTTCAACTTCGTAATTGTCAGTAGCAAGGTCACAGTTCACCTCATCAAATTACCTGGTAGGCTTGTCCAATATTTGAGACGCTAACGTCCTTTTTTACCAGCCAAAACAATAACCGGCGCTTGGACTCTTCATACTGTTAGAATTGAAAATTGTTCTAGATTGTTCTATAATTTTCAAGTACAGTTTCCTGTTTATACATTGAAGATGAATATGTCCAATACATAAACACACTAGTAGAATGGTAAAGCTAACCATGTTTGACAACTTCAGACACCCTGTTAGCAGGCAGCTAGCTACCTGCTGTGGGTCAAGGGTCGCTGCCGCCGCCGCTGCCGCCGCCGCTGCCGCCGGTACCTGTATAAGTGTTGCAAACGCTTTTTACCCTCTGTTAGAATAAGGACTAGCCTTAATCAGTCACATTTGGACGAAATATTAAATTCTAGGGTTGGAAGCATATCTCCAAATCATTCTGTGTCGTGTTTGTTTTGTAACATCTGTCAAGTTCGAAGGCCAACCGGACACACGGCTTCACCACGCTAATTGGAGACGAGACATTCTGTTTCATTTACTGGTTTGTAATATTTTCCTATAAACTTGCACACAAAAAAATGGAAGAATTTCACACATCTCCGTTACTCGTCAAAGTATTTCGGCTTCACCCGATTGACATCGCATTACGTAATGTACATCAACAGCGCCACCTGTAACTAGGTTGTCAAAAGCAGCTGATTTTCTTTCGTGAATTTATGCAACCTTCTGACTTCGAATACAAAATAGAGCAAGAATGGTTGGTGCAAATAGCTGACCATCCAAAACACTGTGCTGCTTGAACAACTGAAAGATAGCCTCGTGTTACTCAGGGATGTTAGTTATTGTTAACTTACATAATTGTTTTATTCCGACCGATTTCCACCTGATAATCTGACGTGAACGTAAATGATATTTTTTGGGATGTACCACGTTCTACTACTTTATTGTATTGCATGAAATAGTCAGGAGATGGTACTAAATTGAAACATATGCCTGACCTACTGTCTTTATTATGTACTACTTTGGACTCAAATTCAGTTGAATGGTTTGTAAATATAATTCATTTCCTTGGTAGAACATGTGATCTTATTACAACGTCATATTCTTCTTGAAAATGTACCCTGTTTATTTCAATTGGGAAGTGTCAGTAGACTGTAGGTCATGCATGCTTCACGCAACTTCCTGTAAAATAATTCAGTTCATGAGCTCAGATATTCATAAACGAGACATACGTCATTTACCAGTAATACTAAGCAAACTGCAAATAAAATCCATTACCACGGACTCAAGTTCACTCAAAAGTCATTAGATCTAATTGTATTCTTAGTTAGAACTAAGTATCCTTCTACAACTTCGTATTCTTATGAAAAATACACTGTATATTTACTCTTGGAACTGTCGCTGTATTAAGCCGTTACACGGAAATACTGTCCTCTGATTGGCTAAAATGTGTGACTCTTGCATTTACGTCCCTGCCTACATTTATATATTGTGTGGTTAGAGCTATGAAGCGGTTCTGTTCCAACTAACTGAGCAAAATCAAAAGTGTTAATCTGTAATTATATATAAGATTCACGCCTCATATGAGTATAATGTTACAAAATATTGCATATTCGTTGAAATAACAAATCCTTACTAAAAACTCTTAAAATAGAAACGATCGCCATGTTAGATCACGTGTGATGTTATTTCAATTATCGGTTTCCTTATATGGCCTACACAACCAAATATAGTATTACTACTGATGCCGACATGTTTACTACAATTTCCATATTTGATCATGACACCCATATTTAGACGTCTGACCTATATGCTATCGGAAGACGGACGAAGTTTCCAACATGGCAGGATTGCACTTGCTACGTAAACTTGATAATTTCACGACAAACAAGCAGGGTATAACTTAAAATTATGTAATCGATCAACAGAAAAAGTTCATATTTAACAAACCTGATAGTGGATGCGGATCCTGTCAATTAATTCTAAAATCGCCCCCGTGTGATTCACACCAGGCTTGCTCAACTAAAAGTAAATTTAGGCATGGTATCGCCCGGCCGGATATTAATATTAGTACTAGCCCCTGGCCTATAGCTACTCTAGTTCAATATTGGTATTCTAACCTGAAACTTTTTTATGTTCGCAGTATTATCATTTTGTTCCATTTTCAACCTAAGATTTTCTATTGCGTTTTTATATCAATAAAAGATGAGGTGTCACAACCGCCTGCTCGCTAACAGGTCGGCCAGAAACGAAAAATATGCGCCGATAAGCCTACATTTTGTATGTCTGTTAGTGTGATTTGTGTATTTCATTTATTCGTCAAGTATTACCATATAACAGGACGATCTTTTCATTATACACAACAACAACAACAAATGAATACTTGATGAAGATAGATCTATTTCGCCTTCGGAATGATTTCAGACATGTACTACGGGAAGAAGACGAGTGATCTCCCTTACATTAAGCCTTAGACATGCGCACATTTTACTTTTATTTAATGTAGGCCTAGATATCATTCGCAACGTGAAGCGGAAAATACAAAATGCAGGCGAGTGTTGTCTTAATGTAAGGCAGGTTGTTTAAGCAGCATTGACATTGAACAATATGCATACATTAGGCAACATTTACCTTCAGCTGATTTATAAATAAGGATCTGGATCCCGATTTCGGTGATTTGTGGCCAAGAATGCAGCCACAGCAACAGAGCCAGAGAATGACACATGTTGTCAGTGGTGATGACAAAAAGGAAGGTGCTTCAACGGTATGTATAGCAGTGATTATGCAAAAAAAATAAATGAAAGGACTTTTTACACTAGTGAATAACAGCGTTACAAGGTGTTCCAGACATGTTGAATTTTTTTCGAACTAGGCTCAGTTGCGAACTGTTTTTGCATTGTTTGTGAGGATATTTGGCCTTACATTTTTTTTTTATTAGGTCACCTGAAACAAAGTCTCATGTGACCTATTGCGATCGCCTTTTGTCCGGCGTCATCCATCGTCCGGCGTCCGTCGTGCTTCCGTAAACAATTTACATTTTAGACTTCTTCTCCAAAACCCCTGAACCAATTTCAATGAAATTTTGCAGAAACCTTCCATGGCCAAAGGTCAACTAAAATTGTGAATTATATGGTCCCGAGCTCCCAGGGGCCTGAGGGGTCGCGCCAAAAAGGGTCAAATTGACTAAAATTTCAAAAATCTTCTCCTCAAGATCCAGATATGGTAGAATCAAATACTCTTCAAAGATTGAAGGGTCGTAAGATGCTTTACCAATATTGTGAATTTCATGACCCTGGGGTCTCACGTTTCCCCCTGGGGAGGGGGTAAACTTTACTATAGTTTATATAGGGAAATCACATTTTGGACCAACATTTGTTTAATTGCCATTGGAAGTAATTCAATTTGGGTTAACATTATCTGTATTGGATAGCAGTTTGATGATATGCACATATAAGCCCTGACTGACCCCCAGAGGCTGATTGGTTATGGTTTATAATTGCAAATGATACTTTGAATATTACATGTTGATAACTTGATTGGAATTATAACCCTATGTTGACAGTTTGATACTTTGTAAATTTTGAGCCATCCCTATCCCCAAGGGCTGTAGGGTGGGGCCCAATGGAGTCCATGTGCTAAAATAAAATTTCTTCATTTTCCTTGTTTAGAATCAGGGGTGCTAGTTTCAAATACTTTTCAGTCTTAAATCTGCATGCTAGATATTGAATAAGGTGGTTTTATTGTTTTTTTGTCACTTTGAATAATATTTCTGTTCATGTTAAAAACAAAAATCAACTCTCTGTATAAATATATCAGGTGACCGTTAAGGCCCATGGGCCTCTTGTTTTTAGCTCACCTGGCACGAAGTGCCAAGTGAGCTTATGCCGTGGCGCGGCGTCCGTCGTCCGTCCGTCCGGCGTCCGGCGTCAATATTTTACTTTAAAAGACTTCTTCTTAATAACCGAAAGGCCTAGGGTGTCAATATTTGGCCAGAAGCAAACTTGGATGAAGGGCTACAAAGTTTGTTCAAATAAATGACCTTCACCTATTTTCAAGGTCACAGGGGTCAAATATGTCAAAAACTTTAAACATCTTCTTCTCAATAACCAAAATGCCCAGGGAGATGATATTTGGCCAGTAGCATGCTTGGGTGAAGGGCTACCAAGTTTGTTCAAATGAATGACCTTCAATTATATTCAAGGTCACAGGGGTCAATTGTATTAAAAAA
>NW_018480041.1:46863-70985 GCF_002113885.1 Mizuhopecten yessoensis | reverse complement strand
CTCAATAACCAAAAGGCCCAGGGTACTGATATTGGGCCTGTAGCATGCTGGGATGAAGGACTATCAAGTTTGTTCAACTGAATGACCTTGACCAACTTTCAAGGTCACAGGGGTCAAATGTCGTAAAATCTTCAAGCGACTTCTTTTCAATAAGCAAAAGGGCCAGGGTACTGAAATTGGGCCTGTAGCATGCTGGGATGAAGGATTACCATGTTAGTTCAAATGAATGACCTTGATCCACTTTCAACCTAATGTCCTTGTTCGACAATCAAGGTCAGAGGCGTCATATGTTTAAATCTTTTAATAGGTTCTTATGAAATCTTAAGATTACAAGTGTTAGATTAATAACAGGTGAGCGATACAGGCCCATTGGGCCTCTTGTTTTCCATTTGCATTTCTTCTGATTCAGTTGAAAAAAAACCATGTTATAAACATTGTATTATTAGCTTCATTGTGATTTTGGCCGTCGTTTAAGTTTCAATTTTTATACCACTTGATGTTTTGGAAACTTAAAAAAGTAGAGTAGTTCTAAATATTATGAAATAACAGACACATTAGGCCAAAACAACTACTTGTGTTTCTACTATCATCCGCAGAAAAAATAGGATAGGTAAATATTAGCTAGGCATTTTTTTTTAATTTGAAAAATATCTTTACTGTGCTCAATCTGATTAAAATCATCTGTTACATGGCTCCACCTGAACATCTGAATGTGCTGCGGTCAGGGTCACGTTCAAGTGACCTTTAGATGAACCAATCAGAGGCGCGCTGGCAAAGGTTTGCCAGCAAATCGGAATATCATGGTCGATAGATAAATAGCGAGGGGTATCGAACAGATTAGTTTTCCAAAACAAATATGGCGGCGGGAACTGACGTTTTTACGACGCCAAGGAAAACGTACCCATTGGGGAATAATTGCGTAGGCAACACTGCCATACAGTCTTTCTTCTCTAATAAAGCTAAAGCACACTCAGATGTTCAGGCGTAGTTCGAAGTTAACGAAGCCATGTTCTGACTTTCAATGTGCATATACAAACTTAAGGGTATTGTAGACACACAAATCTAGGATAGGTCGGGTTAGCCACAGGTGCCGGACACACCAATAAGTAATGTGTGTATAATATATAATATAGTTTATACACATCATATTACTATTAGTGTGTCCATGCAGTATCTGTGGAGTTAGCAGAAACACAATATTTGTTTTAATTGGCCTTATTTAATGATCATTAATAGGTCACACAGGGCTCGGTTTCCAATTCAGAAACCTGTTAAAACAGGAATCAGTTATAACTTAAAAGATAGAATAATTCTTTGCAGAAAAAATAGAAATATAATTATTTTTTTAACCTTTTCTGAGTTGTACAATTTTAAAGTATCTTCTGTCTGAAATCTGAACATAACTTGGTTTATGATAAAAGGTGTAAAAAAAATCTCATACTGGGGAAAAGTTTTTCTATATAGTCCAAAACTACAGATAAAATCCTTAAGCTCTTACAGATATAACAATATTTATTTTATGTCAATTTTGCAAAACATTCAACATAAGCTACAAAGAGCATGTATTTGGACAAAACATGAGTATAATAACAGAGACCAAAACATTATAACATGAAAAAATTAAAAAAAATAATTAATGTACTGTACTGTTAACAAAGAGAAAGAGTTTATCCCTTTGAAAGCATTTTGCACATGATAGGCACATTGCACACGGTAAGCACATCAGCACATTAAGCACATTTGGGTACAGCACATAAAAAACAAAGCCATCACATGGAAAGCTTATTAGCTCATAGTAGGCACATTTGCACACTAGAAGCAAAACAAAGGAGTGCAACAGACATCTCCATGTTTCCTGGTTAATTTTTTTTCTTTCTGGAAACTACCAGGGGAGATTGATGTTCTGCTTCATATCTAAGTGCGTGTGTTTAAACTGTCCTCTTCTTTTACTGGCTGAAGAAAATATATCCCTCTTTTTCAATTGTTTCAACTTTATCAGGCTTTTCAATTCGTGTTTATGTTTAAACAATCTAAGAAACCAGTTAATGTGTCTTAAGCCCCAATGAGATGTGCTGTTATAAGTTGATTTTTATGTTTATTTTGTTTATTAGGTTACCTGACCATAGGTCATGGTAACCTATTGTGATAGCCTTTTGTCCGTCGTCGTCCGTCGTCTGTCGTGCGTTAACTTTTCCTTGTGAACACGATAACTTAAGTAAATGTTAACCGAGTTTGATGAAATTCTGTCTGCATCCATATATCAATAAGATCTCAAACGAGTTCGAAAATGGGAATTATTCGACAGTAACTTACAGACTTATTGCCCTTTGTAATATTATTATTATTGGACCTTGTGAACACGATAACTTGAGTAAATGATAACCGAGTTTGATGAAACTTTGTAGGCAGCCATATATCAATAAGATCTCGGACAAGTTTGAAAATGGGAATTATTCGACAATAACATACAGAGTTATTGCCCTTTGTAATAATATTATTATTGGACCTTGTGAACACAATTACTTGATTAAATGTTAACCGAGTTTGAAATAACTTTGTAGGCAGCCATATATCAATAAGATCTCGGATGAGTTCGAAAATGGGAATTATTCGACAGTAATTTACAGAGTTATTGCCCTTTGTTATATTATTATTATTGGACCTTGTGAACACGATTTCTTGATTAAATGTTAACCGAGTTTTCTGAAACTTTGTAGGCAGCCATATATCAATAAGATCTCGGACGAGTTCGAAAATGGGAATTATTCGACAGTAACTCACACAGTTATTGCCCTTTGTAATAATATTATCATTGGACCTTGTGAATATGATAACTTAAGTAATCATCAACCAAGTTTGATGAAACTTTGTATGCGGCCTTTTATCAATAAGATCTCGGATGAGTTGGAAAATGGGAATTATTCGGCAGTAACTTACAGAGTTATTGCCCTTTGTAATAATATTATTACACTATTTTGTATTGGACTATGTGTTCACGATAACTTGAGTAAATATCAACCAAGTTTGATGAAACTCTGTATGTAGCCTTATATCAATAAGATCTCGGATGAGTTGACAACGGTAATTATTTGACATTAACCTGCAGAGTTATTGCCCTTTGTCATTATATTATTATTTTTCCCTGTGAAGATGATAACTCGAGTAAATGTTAACAAAGATTGATGAAACTTTGTATGCAGCCTTTATCAAAAAGATCTCGCACAAGTTCACAAACACAAATTATTCGTCTTTAACTTGCAGAGTTATTGCCCTTTGTCATTATATTATTATTTGTCACTGTGAAGATGATAACTTAACTAAATGTTTGCCAAGATTGATGAAACTTTGTGTGCGTCCCTAGATCAAGGTCACTTTTTAGATATAGAAAATCAACCGATTCCTTATAAGTTTTCAAGCATATGAATTGATTTTCAGTAATGGCTAAGGTCTTCATGTTATTAGGGCCTCGCACATTAGTGCAGATTCCCTATAGTAATCACAGTGTTTGTCTGTCAGCACTTTCTTTTCCAGAGAATATCTCTGACACCAGAAGGCACAACTTTCTGAAACTTAACATGGTGATACACTGTCATGTGCAGATGTGCAATAGAGGTTGAAAATATTCTAAGGTCAAGGTAACTGTTACTAAAAATAAATCTGTCCATCAACTTTTGCACCATTTCACTGGTGATTGGCGAAAATTTTGTTATTACATGAAGCAAAGTTGATGAGAATTATACAAGGAGTCGACACACCAAAGGTCAAGGTCACTTAGTAAAAAGTCTAGGTCAAACTTTATATCATTTTACTGATGAATTCTTAGTTCTGAGCATCAGGTTTTGCATTTCTTCAATAATGAACATTTTATGACATTATGAAGCAAAGTTGGTCAGAATTAAACAAATGTCAGTCACCGAGTAAAAGGTCAAACTTCATATCTTTTCACTGATGAATAACAAAGAATCAACTGACCAAAGGGAATTTAGTGTTGTGTTGCTTTGCATAATTGTGAATATCAAAGAACACATAAATTTAATCGAGAGGGTAGGGGGGTACATGTATATCTTACAGACATTTTCTAGTCTTTAGAATTTCACTTCTAAACTGGACGTGATGTTGATTGACATTACACAAGAATAGATTTAAATTCATGTGGTACACCTTTTTTTTCATTCATGACACATTTTTGCTACTAACAGGGTGCTATTAAAATTTTGTGCCTTATTTAATAAATCATTGATTTACGCTTTTACTTGTTTCTTTTAACCAAGAACAGAAGACATACAGTTACCAAGTTTGTTCAAAACAGACCCCTTGGGTCAAAATTGGAGTCACACCCATTTATTTCATTTATCTTGTTCACAGGGTCCAACAATAATAGAATTACCAAGGGGAATAACTATGTTAGTTATGGTCACATTGGTCCGGTATTCAAACTCATTCAAGATCTCATTGATACAAAGCTGCATACAAAGTTTCATCATAATCGGTTCACATTTACTGAAGTTATTGTGTTCACAAGGAAAAATTAATGGACGATGCAGCAAAGTCACTCGGACTGACGAAAAGTATGAATTGGCCCCTGGATGACAGTCCTAATTTGAATCGGATGTCAGGTGACCGTTAAGGCCCATGGGCCTCTTGTATTTAGTTCTGCTACCAAAGAGATTGACTTACTGAAATGTTTGTGAACCATTTTAATGAATTCCTTATCTTTAATGCCTTATTTCTCACTGTACAAGCTCATCATACTGCTATGCCTCCTATTTCTTTTGAATATTGTCTCTAAACATTATTATTGCTGGTGCAGAAATTATATAGTGACTATATTCTATTTTAGGGGAAAAGCAATCAATATTACAACAGACAGGGATGGTTATTGATGGGAGGAAGGAGGATGAGAAATAGGAACTGAACCCCCTCTCTCATACCTTTGAGGACTTCATGAACTTTTTCAGAAGGCTGCAAGAACTGTACCAACAGTGACATGACAGTTTTAGGTCACCTGAGACAAAGTGGCCGGTTTGGTCCCCAGCCCCCAGGGGCCTGAGGGGCGGGGCCAAAAAGGGTCAAATTGACTAAAATTTCAAAAATCTTCTTCTCAAGACCTAGACATGGTAGAATCAAATACTCTCCATAGATGGAAGGGTCTTAAGGTGCTTTACCAAAATTGTGAATTTCTTGATCTTGGGGTCTCGCATTTTCCCCTTGGGAGGGGGTAAACTTAACTATAGTTTATATAGGGAAATCACATTTTGGACCAACATTTGTTTAATTTCCATTGGAAGTAATTCAATTTAGGTTAGCATTATCAGTGTTAGTTAGCAGTTTGATGGTATGCACATATGAGCCCTGACTGACTCCCAGGGGCTGATGGGTGGGGCTAAAAAGGGTTGAATTGAAGGAAATTTCAAAAATCTCTCTTCAAGAACCAGATATGGTAAAATCATACACTCTTCATAGATGGAAGGGTCTTTAGGTGCTCTACCAAAATTGTGAATTTTATGACCCTGGGGTCTCACGTTTACCCCTGGGGAGGGGTAAACGTTACTATAGTTTATATAGGGAAATCACTTTTTGGACCAACATTTGTTTAATTTCCATTGGAAGTAATTCAATTTAGGTTAGTGCTGTCAGTATTGGGTAGCAGTTTGATGGTAAGCACGTACATATGAGCCCTCACTGATCCCCCGGGGCTGATGAGTGGGGCCAAAAAGGGTCGAATTGACTGAAATTTCGAAAATCTTCTTCTCAACACCAAGATATGGTAGAATCAAACACTCTTCATAGATGGAAGGGTCTTAAGGTTTATGTCCCTAGAGTCTCACGTTTACCCCCTGGGGAAGAGGAGGGAGGGGGGGGGGGATACTTTTAATTTTACATAACGTGATTAGAATTATAACCCTGAGTTGACAGTTTGATACTTTGAAAATTTTGAGCCAGCCCTACCTCTAAGGGCTGATTGGTGGGGCCTAAAGGAGTCAGTGTGCTAAAATTTCTTCATTTTCCTTGTTGAGAATCAGAGGTGCTAGTTTCAAACACTTTTTAGTCTTAAATCTGTATGCTAGATATTGAATAAGATGGTTTTATTGTTTTTTTGTCACTTTGAATAATATTTTTGTTCATGTTAAAAACAAAATCAACTCTCTGTATAAATATATCAGGTGACCGTTAAGGCCCATGGGCCTCTTGTTAAGTCTATCAGTTACTGTATATAGGAGGAACCTCTGACTAAATCATTTTCTCTCAGACTCATAACAGTCGAGTCCACAGATCCTTCCAACAGCGAATAGTTCAAATACTTTCCTTGCAAAATGGAGAAGTCAGTGATCTTTACTTGGGAGTGGAACAGATTGGATCTGTGATTTTTGATGCTGAAAGCCTGATGAATGTGATCGAACAGCCCCTACTGACTAAAGGCACTAATGTTGGAATCTACGTTTGTTTTGATCAATATAACACTATGGGTGCTGAGAGCAAATTTGAAAAACATTAAAAGTATCTTTTTAAAAGATAGTAATACTGGTCATTGGTTCCTACTAGTTTTTGTCCAGTGAATTAAAAGTTAACGCAAATGTTAAGCATTAAAAGAAATGTAACATCCCTGGTATACATTGTACTTTTTAGCCCACCATCAGATGATGGTGGGCTATTCAAATCACCCTGCGTCCGTGGTCCATCGTCTGTCCGTCGTCCGTCGTCCATCCTTTGTTATCACTATTTCACAAGAAGTACCAGAGGGATCTTTCTCAAATTTTATATGTAGGTTGCCCTTGGTCTTAAACCGTGCAGGGCAACTTTTGAGACTGATCGGATAAACAACATGGCCGACAGGCAGCCATCTTGGATTTTGTTAATGAAAGTTTGTTATCACTATTTCTCAAGAGGCACCAGAGGGATCTTTCTCAAATTTTATATGTAGGATCCCCTTAGTCCTAAGCTGTGCAGGGCACCTTTTGTGTCTGATCAGATTTATAACATGGCCGACAGGCAGCCATCTTGGTTTTTGATATTGAAAGTTTGTTATCGCTATTTCTCGGGAAGTACGGGAGGGATCTTTCGCAAACTTTAAATGTAGGTTTCCCTTGGACAAAGGTGGGCACCAAGGATCTCTTGTATCAATGCTTATACTCAATATCAATAAAATAAAATAAAGTTATAATGTGTTACTTGATATTTTGTTAATTTCACTCGATTTGACCGTGTCCAACTTTTGATATCAAATCTTGTGTGATATATGAGAGGAATCCCACACAAGATTGTATCTTGGCTATGTCGATGAAAGCAATTGTTTCTTAAGTTTTCAACCATATTTCTTGAAGGTCAAGTTCATACATTCCAGGTGAAGGCTACAGCTACACAACCTGTACATGTGACAGGGTAATTGTCAGTGCTTTCCTAACTAAGTATTCAAACATTTTTAGCTCACCTGGCACGAAGTGCCAAGTGAGCTTATGCCGTGGCGCGGCGTCCGTCGTCCGTCCGTCCGTCCTCGTCCGTCAACTTTTCCTTTAAACAACTTCTTCTGAAGAACGGACAGGCCTAGAGTCATGATATTTGGCTGAAAGCTTCGTTGGTAGGAGCCCTACAAAGTTTGAGAACGAAAATGACCTTGACCTGTTTTCAAGGTCACAGGGGTCAAATATGTCAAAAACTTCAAACGACTTCTTCTAAAGAACTAAAAGGTATAGAATCTTCATATTTGGCTGATGGCTTCCTGGGATAGAGCCCAACAAAGTTTGAGAATGAAAATGACCTTGACCTACTTTCAAGGTCACAGGGGTCAAATGTGTCAAACACTTCAAACGACTTCTTCTGAAGAACTGAAAGGTATAGAATCTTTATATTTGGCTGGTGGCTTCCTGGGATAGAGACCAACAAAGTTTGAGAATGAAAATTAGTTTGACCTACTTTCAAGGTCACAGGGGTCAAATATGTCAAAAACTTCAAACGACTTCTTCTGAAGAATTAAAAGGTATAGAATCTTCATATTTGGCTGATGGCTTCCTTGGATGGAGCCCAACAAAGTTTGAGAATGAAAATTACCTTGACCTTCTTTCAAGGTCACAGGGGTCAAATGTGTCAAACACTTCAAACGACTTCTTCTGAAGAACTGAAAGGTATATAATCTTTATATTTGGCTGGTGGCTTCCTGGGATAGAGCCCAACAAAGTTTGAGAATGAAAACTAGTTTGACCTACTTTCAAGGTCACAGGGGTCATATATGTCAAAAGCTTCAAATGACTTCTTCTGAAGAACTGAAAGGTATAGAATCTTTATTTTTGATTGATGGCTTCCTTGGATAGAGCCCGACAAAGTTTGAGAATGAAAATGACCTTGACCTTCTTTCAAGGTCACAGGAGTCAAATGTGTCAGACACTTCAAACGACTTCTTCTGAAGAACTGAAAGGTATATAATCTCTATATTTGGCTTGTAGCTTCCTAGGAAAGAGCCGAACAAAGTTTGAGAATGAAAATGACCTTGACCTTCTTTTAAGGTCACATGAGGCAGATATGTCAAACACTTTAAACGACTTCTTCTGAAGAACTGGTAGTTATAAAATCTTAATATTTGGCAGGTGGCTTCCTGGGAAAGAGCCAAACAAAGTTTGCGAATGAAAATGACCTTGACCTACTTTCAAGGTCACAGCGTTCAAATATGTCAAACAGTTCAAACAGCTTCTTCTGAAGAATTAAAAGGCATAAAATTATAATATTTGGCTGGTGACTTCCCGGGATAGAGCTCACCAAAGTTTGCAAATGAAAATGACCTCAACCTACTTTAGAGGTCACAGAGGTCAACAACATTTTAATGGATTTGTTCTTGAGAACTAAAAGGAATGGATTCATAAGATTTGGCTGGTAGCTTTTTGGAATAGAGCTAACCAATTTGAGAAGGAAAATGACATTGACCTACTTACAAGATCACAGGGAAAAATATGTCAAGCAACTTCTGAAGAAGAATCAAAAAGCATAGAATCTTATAATAATATTTTGCTGGTAGTTTCAACAGATGGAGCCAACAAAGTTTGCGAGGGAAATATTTTTAGTGCAATATAATATTTAATGAGAATATTTTGCTATGACTGCTTAAATATTCAGGTGAGCGATACAGGCCCTCTTGGGCCTCTTGTTTTTATAAAACTTGCTCCATCATTCTGAACATCAAATCATGCACTACAAACAAATACACATGCAACCTCAACTTTCAATAAGTCTTGTCAACATTTGTTGCACAATGGTATCGAAACCAACAATAATGACAACTGTAATAACATAGTATGTGATCTAGATGGTACATTTGCAATACTCTTTTAAAATGTATTTGAAATTGATACGTGCATCTTATTTCAAATGCTAGCCTTTGATGACGATAAAGCTTAACATATGATATACATTTTTTTTGTGAAAAATTTATGCAATGGAAACAGAGGGAAAATAATGTAACTATCTTAATCTTGTGTGTGTGTGTGGGTATGTTTGTTTATATTTTGTTTATCTTATTCAATATTGAAACATACAACAATGCATTATATTGTATTAGAGTGCTTTTTTTTATCTTATTTGTTCCTAGGAACACTGATGCAAAACAATTCCATTTTTCATAAGTAGAGACCTTTTCACTGCAGTGAATATGTGAAACACTGTTTTTAAAAGCTTTTAAATTTTTTTGACAGACTTGTAAAGGTACATTGTATGAGAAGCAGTCATCCACTTGTCTGTCCACAATTTGGTTTCACCAAGTTAATATCCTTAAATATTGTTCAGTTTTAATGAAACTTGGGTTTTTGTATAAAGACTGATGCAAAATTGAAACTTGAACATAATTAACACGTATTAAAAAGCATGCACACCCTGGTCAATATCCACACTTTACAAGATAATTTGCTTGAATATATATTGATCAATATACAAACTTAGATGACAAGTTCAAAGTTGAGTGAAAGCCATGTATAATTAATTAGCATACTGTGCTCTGATTGGTCAATGGGTTTTGCAAAGTAACTTTGTCAGATAAGGCCAGATTCTGATGAAACTTGCTTAATATCTTATTCAACAACAAAGGCAAAGTTCAAAGATGAACACAATCTGTGCACAATCTATTTAATGGTTTAAAAAATGCCAATTTCAGTTTTTAACGTTTGAGACATGGACAAAGGGAAGCAACTTCTATGCAAATGAATTATCTAAAAGGTCTAAAATAATATATTCTAGAGAACACTTGGTACGCCTCTTCTGACAAACATATAAAGATATAATGTACACACAAGAAGAATAACAGTGGTAAACTTTTACATAAAACTTTATAACAAATTTATAACAAATTTAACAGCTAATCCTTCTGTACAATGGGAACTTCGTCTTTATTTTGTTCCCCGTTCCAAAAATAATATATATATCTTAATTGGTATAACTTTTGCCTAAGCTTTCAGTACTTTGATTTCTAACGTTTGACGCAGTCCACCATTGCGAAAACATTTCGAATTGTGTACAGACTTTACCCATACCTGAATGCTAAACCTCCGAGACACACGAATGGAGCAATTTGGCCACCATGGCCGCCATTTTAAAAAACTATCTCAAACTTAAAGTCAAGTTCTGCTGGGCTGATTGAACTGAAACATGGTAGGAATGATCGACTCATGGTCCTGACAAAGTGTTGTTATTTTTCTGGTCAATCAGAAATCCAATATAGCCACCACGGACGCCATTTTGAAAAACTATTTTAAACTTAAAGTCAAGTTCTGCTGGGCTGATTGAACTGAAACATGGTAGGAATGATCGACTCATGGTCCTGACAAAGTGTTGTTATTTTTTGGGTCAATCAGAAATCCAATATGGCCACCACGGCCGCCATTTTGAAAAACTATTTCAAACTTAAAGTCAAGTTCTGCTGGGCTGATTGAACTGAAACATGGTAGGAATGATCGACTCATGGTCCTGACAAAGTGTTGTTATTTTTCGGGTCAATCAGAAATCCAATATAGCCGCCACGGCCGACATTTTGAAAAACCAATTTCTAACTTAAAGTCAAGTTCTGCTAAGCTAATTGAACTGAATCTTTGTAGGAATGATCGACTCATGGTCCTGACAAAGTGTTGTTATTTTTCGGGTCAAGCAGAAATCCAATATGGCCGCCTCTGCTTGCCATTTTGAAAAACTATTTCGAACTTAAAGTCAAGTTCTGCTAAGGTGATTGAACTGAATCTTTGTAGGAATGATCGACTCATGGTCCTGACAAAGTGTTGTTATTTTTCGGGTCAAGCAGAAATCCAATATGGCCGCCTCTTCTTGCCATTTTGAAAAACTATTTCGAACTTAAAGTCAAGTTCTGCTAAGGTGATTGAACTGAATCTTTGTAGGAATGATCGACTCATGGTGCTGACAAAGTGTTATTATTTTTCGGGTCGATCAGAAATCCAATATGGCTTACATGGCCGCCATTTTGAAAAACTATTTCAAACTTAAAGTCAAGTTCTGCTGTAGGTCACAGGACGAGATTTTTGGACACACAACAAAGATTCTGACTCCGACCGCAGTGACCGTGACGGCTGATACAGAGTAACAAGCTCCTGTAGGGACTGAGGAGCTGTTCCATTCAGTGCCTTGTATGTGTACACCAGAATTTTGTACTGCGACCTGTATCATACAGGTAACCAGTGCAACGAATAAAGCACAATTTGATATATTGGATTTCTTTGGTCTTTAATTTAATATGTAGGTTCCCCTTGGTCTGAAGTTGTGCATGTTTCCTTTGGTGAGTGATCATAAAAACAAGATGGGCACAGGGAATACTATATTGTAATGATCGGATCTATTTCTCTCACATTTAAAGAACTATACTAGTAAATATGTGAGACAGTGCATTTACTGTTTACATGACTTTATCAAACAGATAAGAGAAAAGTAGAGAAAAGATCAAACTGACTTAAACCAATATTGCAATTCCTACTCAAGTTGGACTCAATGCACCAAATGTAACCTGTTTCATTTGCCGATGAATTTGACCAGATTAACATTGCCTGTGTGTATGATTTTACGAAGGGAGATAACTATTGACATGTTTAAACAAAGATACAAGGTGATGAGATTTCACATTTTTAGTTCGGCGTCCGTCCAGCGTCTGTCCGGTGTCAACTTTTTAGGTCACCTGAGACAAAGTCTCAAGTGACCTATTGCGATCGTCTTTTGTCCGTCGTCGTCCGTCGTCCATCATCCGTTATTGATGGGAGGAAGGAGGATGAGAAATAGGAACTGAACCCCCTCTCTCATACCTTTGAGGACTTCATGAACTTTTTCAAAAGGCTGCAAGAACTGTACCAACAGTGACATGACATTGTTAGGTCACCTAAGACAAAGTCTCAAGTGACCTATTGGGATAGCCTTTTGTCAATCGTCATCCATCGTGCATCCGTAAACAATTTACATTTTCGACTTCTTCTCCAAAACCCCTGAACCAATTTCAATGAAATTTTTCAGAAACCTTCCATGGCCAAAGGTCAACCAAAATAGTTGCTGGTTTGGTCCCCGGTCCCCAGGGGCCTGAGGGGCGGGGCCAAAAAGGGTGAAATTCACTAAAATTTCAAAAATCTTCTTCTCAAGACCCAGATATGGTAGAATCAAATACTCTTCGTAGATGGAAGGGTCTTAAGGTGCTTTACCAAAATTGTGAATTTCTTGACCCTGGGGTCTCACGTTTCCCCCTGGGGAGGGGTAAATACTTAACTATAGTTTATATAGGGAAATCACATTTTGGACCAACACATTTGTTTAATTTTCATGGAAGTAATTCAATTTGGGTCAGCATTATCAGTATTGAATAGCAGTTTGATGGTATGCTCTTCTGCGATGATGCATCAGATAATTTGATATCTTATGAATTTATCAACAGAAATTGAAAACGACATTTAAAATATGATGGTCCTTTAAATACGGACTTTATTGCCGAAGGGCAAGTGAGCTTATGTTCAGGTGCGGCGTCCGTCAAGTTTTCCTTTGCACGACTTCTTCTGAAAAACGAATAGGCATAGAGCCATGATATTTGACTGAAAGCTTCGTTGGAAGGATCCTGTCAAAGTTTGAGATCAAAAATGACCTTGACTTACTTTCAAGGTCACAGGGGTCAAAAATGTCAAACGCTTCAAATGACTTCTACTGAATAATTAAAAGGTATAGAATCTTACAATTTGGCTGGTGGCTCCATGGGATAGAGCCCAACAAAGTTTGAGAATGAGAATTACCTTGACCTACTTTCAAGGTCACAGTTGTCAAATATGTCAAACACCTTATATGACTTCTTCTGAACACCTAAAAGATATAAAATCTTCATATTTGACCGGTGGCTTCCTGGGATAGAGCCTGACAAAGTTTGAGAATGAAAATGAATTTGACCTACTTTCAAGGTCACAGTTGTCAAATATGTCAAACACTTTATATGACTTCTTCTGAACACCTAAAAGATATAAAATCTTCATATTTGACCGGTGGCTTCCTGGGATAGAGCCTGACAAAGTTTGAGAATGAAAATGAATTTGACCTACTTTCAAGGTCACAGTTGTCAAATATGTCAAATGCTTTATATGACTTCTTCTGAACAACTAAAGGATATAAAATCTTCATATTTGGCTGATGGCTTCCTGGGATAGAGCCCAACAAAGTTTGCAAAAGAAAATGACCTCAACCTACTTAAAAGGTCACAGAGGTCAATAACATTTCAAAGGATTTGTTCTGAAAAACCAAAAGTATCGGATTTATAAAACTTGGCTGGTAGTTTTTTGGGAAATAACTAACAAAATTTAAGAAGGAAAATGACATTGACCTACTTTCAAGGTCACAGGGGTCAAATGTATCAAATATGTCAAACACTTCAAACAATTTCTTTTGAAGAACTGGAAGGTATAGATTCTTCGGCTGGTGGCTTCCTGGGATAGAGCCCAACAAATTTTGCAAAAGAAAATGACCTCAACCTACTTTAACGGTCACAGAGGTCAACAGCATTTCAAAGGATTTGTATGGAAGAAACGAAAGTAATTGATTCATAAGATTTGGCTGGTAGCGTTTTTGGATAGAGCTAACAAAGTTTGAGAAGGAAAATGACATTTGGCCTACTTACAAGGTCAGGGAAAAATATGTCAAACAACTTCTGAAGAAGAAACAAAAAGCATAGAATCTTAAAATGATGGTTGTTTCAACAGATGGAGCCGACAAAGTTTGCGAGGGAAATATCTGTAGTGCAATATAACATTTAATGAGAATATTTTGCTATGACTGCTGAAATATTCAGGTGAGCGAAAGAGGCCCTGTGGGCCTCTTGTTTTACATTACGTCCATATGTAGACTTGTACAAGCTCCAGAACCGGGAACAAACGATCAGAATGAACTTCACAAGTTCCAATTATTGGAAAAACACATGTTGATTGAAAATTAAGTTTGAATCTTGCTTTGGTCAATTTCATGGGGTGATAAATTGAGATGGTCTTGAAACAAATAGTTCATTAAATTTGTTTCAAGACCAACTCAATTCATAACCCCATGAAATTGACCAATTGACCAAGATTCAATCCTGAAATGAAGATGGTACACTGGTGGAATAGAGCCCAACAAAGTTTGAGAATAAAAATGAATTCGACCTACTTTCAAGATCACAGCGGTCAAATGTGTCAACACTTCAAACGACTTCTTCTGAAGAACCAAAAGATATAGAATTTTCAAATTTGGCTGGTGGCTTCCTGGGATAGAGCCCTGTAAAGTTTGCAAATGAAGATGACTTCAACCTATTTTCAAGGTCACAGCGGTCAAATATGTCAAACGCTTCAAATGACTTCTTCTGAACTGGGATAGAGCATAACAAAGTTTTAGAATGAAAATGAATTTGACCTACTTTCAAGGTCACAGTGGTTAAATATGTCAAACGCTTCAAATGACTTCTTCTGAACTGAAAGGTATAAAATCTTTATATTTAGCTGGTGGCTTCCTGGGATAGAGCCCAACAAAGTTTGCAAAAGAAAATGACCTCAACCTACTTTAAAGGTCACAGAGGTCAACAATATTTCAAAGGATTTGTCCTGAAGAACCAAAAGTAACGGATTCATAAGATTTGGCTGGTAGCTTTTTGGGAAATAGCTAACAAAATTTGAGAAGGAAAATTACATTGACCTACTTTCAAGGTCACCGGGGTTAAAGGGGTCAAATATGTCAAACACTTCAAACAAATTCTTTTGAAGAACTTGAAGGTATTGAATCTTCAAATTTGGCTGGTGGCTTCCTGGGATAGAGCCCAGCAAAGTTTGCCAAAGGAAATGACCTCAACCTACTTTAAAGGTCACAGAGGTAAACAACATTTCAAAGGATTTGTTCTGAAGAACCAAAAGTAATGGATTCATAAGATTTGGTTGGTAGCTTTTTGGGATAGAGCTAACAAAGTTTGAGAAGGAAAATGACATTGACCTTCTTAAAAGGTCAGAGGGAAAAATATGTCAAACAACTTCTGAAGAAGAACCAAAAAGCATAGAATCTTAAAATGATATTTTGCTATGACTGCTGAAATATTCAGGTGAGCGATACAGGCCCTGTGGGCCTCTTATTTTACATTACGTCCATATGTAGACTTGCACAAGCTCCAGGACCTGGAACAAACGATCAGAATGAACTTCACAAGTTCCAATTATTGGAAAAACACATGTTGATTTAAATATTAAGATTGAATCTTGCTTTGGTCGATTTCATGAGGTGATAAATTGAGTTGGTCTTGAAACAAATAGTTCATTAAATTTGTATTAAGATCAACTCAATTCATCGCCCCATGAAATTGACCATAGCAAGATTCAATCCTTAAATGAAGATGGTACAATGGTGGCAGCCATACATATAAGTTAAGTATCTAACATAGCAGTCATACATATAAGTTAAATATCTAACATAGCAGCCATACATATAAGTTAAGTATCTAACATAGCAGCCATACATGTAAGTTAAGTATCTAACATAGCAGCCATACATATAAGTTAAATATCTAACATAGCAGCTATACATATAAGTTAAGTATCTAGCATAGCAGCCATACATATAAGTTAAGTATCTAACATAGCAGCCATACATGTAAGTTAAGTATCTAGCATAGCAGCTATACATATAAGTTAAGTATCTAGCATAGCAGCCATACATATCCGTTAAGGAGTTTCCACCCTTCGTAATACACATGTTTTTCTTTTCGTATTTTCGTGTCGTCATTTCCGTATTGCGTATCGGGCATTCCATTACCGTGGTGTAAATTATAGTAACACCGGGTAAACAATAGTACACGTGCGTGACGATGATATGTCAACACCCGATATCGAGACTTAACTTGGAAATGTGTAATCACACGTACTTCAGAAATAAAGCTTATGATACAAAGACATTAATTAACTCACGGGCAAACACTGACATATGATCAGACGACTTCCAAGAAGGTCGTATATGAGGCGCATGGAATGCAGACTGATGTGTTTTGTTTACCGACCTCACCTGTACGTATCACGTGCTAACAGTAGTTCACAAGCTCTTATTCGCTACGACTTTCGTTGTCGAGCGAGTTACGCTCTGTCAGATAAAACGGTTCACAAATGCAATTACAATAACTCTGTTAAAAAGTGGTTTGTAAAATATCAAGATCCCTGTAAAATGCAAGTGCATGTGCGTGCAGGTAATAACGGCATACCATGCGATAGCCTATGGTTACTTATGTACCTGACATGTTAATATACCATGCGTAAGCAGGCTATGGAATGATGTCCAAAGTGTACATGATTGAGAGTAATTTTGTTCCATAAACAGTAAATTGACAATTAAATCTAGTAGTTTAAATTACTTCCGTCGTTTTTTGGTATAGTAAAGAAAATAAGTGTCATTGTATAAATTCTATCCCTCTGCAAAAAGTTCCGGTTTTTTTCAAGGTAGACAACTCTCATCAGGATAAAAATTATTGTAAAATGTAGAATAAATTGATTATAAAGACTTTGTGTGCAATTGGTTCAATTTTTCAGTCTTTTTGTATGAAACTATGTGTCCTGTTTACTTTTAGCTTGTATTTAGTAACTGTTATCCATACAATTTCAATAAAAAACGCTTTTTGTAACATGTTGTAGATATTTTATAATAAATAAAATATTTGTAGGGTTGATTAGCAATGTTTCTTTTCAATATTTTATTGTTGTTATAGTTTTGAACAATGCCACACGCTCAAAAAATGTAAAAGTGTTGAATTTGACAAAAAAACATTATTTCGGTATTTTTTATAAAAAAATCCCCAGGTTATCGGGATGCTTAGATTTTCATAAAATCATCTCTACATAGTGACATAACCATTATGTGAAACTTTCATTGAATTCTGCTGGCTAATTTCGAAAGGGTGGAGCCTCCTTAAGTATCTAACATAGCAGCCATACATATAAGTTAAGTATCTAACATAGCAGCCATACCTATAAGTTAAGTATCTAACATAGCAGCTATACATATAAGTTAAGTATCTAACATAGCAGCCATACAGATAAGTTAAGGATCTAACATAGCAGCCATACATGTAAGTTAAGTATCTAACATAGCAGCCATACCTATAAGTTAAGTATCTAACATAGCAGCCATACCTATAAGTCTAGTTTCTAACATAGCAGCCCTACCTATAAGTTAAGTATCTAACATAGCAGCCATACATGTAAGTTTAAAATCTAACATAGCAGCTATACATATAAGTTAAGTATCTAGCATAGCAGCCATACATATAAGTTAAGGATCTAACATAGCAGCTATACATATAAGTATCTAACATAGCAGCCATACAGAGAAGTTAAGGATCTAACATAGCAGCCATACATGTAAGTTTAAAATCTAAAATAGCAGCTATACATATAAGTTAAGTATCTAGCTTAGCAGCCATACATATAAGTTAAGTTTCTAACATAGCAGCCATACCTATAAGTCTAGTTTATAACATAGCAGCCCTACCTATAAGTGAAGTATCTAACATAGCAGCCATACAGATAAGTTAAGTATCTAACATAGCAGTCATACATATAAGTTAAGTATCTAACATAGCAGCCATACCTATAAGTAAAATATCTAACATAGCAGCTATACATATAAGTTAAGTATCTAACATAGCAGCCATACATATAAGTTAAGTATCTAACATAGCAGCCATACATGTAAGTTAAGTATCTAACATAGCAGCCATACCTATAAGTTAAATATCTAACATAGCAGCCATACCTATAAGTCTAGTATCTAACATAGCAGCCCTACCTATAAGTTAAGTATCTAACATAGCAGCTATACATATAAGTTAAGTATCTAACATAGCAGTCATACATATAAGTTAAGTATCTAACATAGCAGCTATACATATAAGTTAAGTATCTAACATAGCAGCCATACATGTAAGTCTAGTATCTAACATAGCAGCCATACATGTAAGTCTAGTATCTAACAGCAGCCATACATATAAGTTAAGTATCTAACATAGCAGCCATACATGTAAGTTTAATATCTAACATAGCAGCCATACATGTAAGTTAAGTATCTAACAGCAGCCATACATGTAAGTCTAGTATCTAACAGCAGCCATACCTATAAGTTAAGTATCTAACATAGCAGCCATACATGTAAGTCTAATATTTAACATAGCAGCCATACATATAAGTTAAGTATCTAACAGCAGCCATACATGTAAGTCTAGTATCTAACAGCAGCCATACCTATAAGTTAAGTATCTAACATAGCAGCCATACATGTAAGTCTAATATCTAACATAGCAGCCATATATGTAAGTCTAGTATCTAACAGCAGCCATACATATACGTTAAGTATCTAAGCTTTTTGTTCGACCAAATTGTTTGATGGAAAGTAAATATTCAATGTATACCAAAGTTTTTTTGTTTTTTTTTTGCAGGATAAATCTACCGTTTCTGAGTGAACATTTAAACAAATATCAGGTAAGTGTGTGCGAACAAAACAAAAATCAATTATGTAAGTAAATCTTCTGTATGAATAGACAAACAAAGTAAATAACAAGTAAGTATATTTAGCTTGGCACACTCTGACTGCATATAAATTATCATATAAAAAGGTCTCAGATGATTGATACTGGTTTCAAATATGGCGCAGTTCATGCTTCAGCGAGAAAACAGTCTGACGACATTCGTTGCTTGGTTCCTTCAACATCTAGATTCATTGACAGGTTCGGGATCCATTTAGTATTATCCTAGCAACCACAACTAACTTATAGTTTCCATTGTATACAACCCGCTTCAGTAGTGTTTTCATTGTATGTAGCATTTAAACATTGTTTTAATGTAAATATAAAAATTGACCTTCATTTTGATGGCATATATACTGAAGTATGAACACAGTTGACAATGAACATATTCTTTATGGATCCCTATAGCACACACCAAATAATATATTCACTGTCAACTGTGTTCATACTACCAAAAGCAGCTACCATATACGCCATCAAAATGAAAGTCACTTCTTATATATATGCAAATAAAGTGATTTAAGCCAAAATCAAGTACCCAGGTAGGTAAACAGAACAAAATTTCTGATGAAAACTATCCTAGCCTGTGTCTTTTAAGCTATTAAAGATATCTTGATGAAATTTGAATCAGACCTGCTTCACCAACAGGATATGACAATATGGAATGCATTCTAATTAGGTCATCGTGACATTCACCTCTAGATTTAAGTTCAAATACAGGTAAAAACATTTTCCAAAACCAATATTTCAAAAATCTTCTTCTCCAGACTCAGAGGTACTACAGTCAATTTTTCTGCATGGATGGAAAGTTCATGAGGGGGTTTATTTAAATTGTAAATTTCAGTAACCCCCGGCAATTCGTTCTCCCTTGGGGTGGGGGTAAAGTTTACTATAGTTTATATAGGGAAATAACACTTTTGGGTATACTTTGTTCATTTTCAGTAGGAAATTCTTCTTGCTTGGTGAGAATCATCCTTGGAGAAAGGGAATCAAATTGTAAAATCGGGATTCCTGATCAACCCCAGGGGCAAGGGCGGAGCGCCAAAGGGAAAGTTAACCAATATTTCAAATATCTTCATCTCCAGACTCAGCGGTACTACAATCAATTTCTCTACATGGATGGAAAGATCATGAGGGGGTTTATTTAAATTGTAAATTTCAGTATCCCCCGGCAATCTGTTCTCCCTTGGGGAGGGGGTAAAGTTTACTATAGTTTATATAGGGAAATAACACTTTTGGGTATATTTTGTTCATTTTCAGTAGGAAATTATTCTTACTTGGTGAGAATCATCCTTGGAGAAAGATGGTATCAAATTGTAAAATCGGGATTCCTATCAACCCCAGGGGCCAGGGCGGAGCCCAAGAGGGAAAGTTAACCAATATTTCAAAAATCTTCTTCTCCAGACTCAGAGATACTTCAGTTAATTTCTCTGCATAGATGAAAAGACCATCAGGGGCTTTGTTAGAATTGTAAATTTCAGTAATCCATGGCCATCCGATCTTCTTTCGGGAGGGGGTAAAATCTACTATAGTTTGTATAGGGAAATAACACTTTGCAGCAGGAAATTATTCAAACTTGGTTGGAATGATTATGATGCCAGATGACAATTAAATGGTATGAGAAAATAAGATCCTGTCCCATCCCCAGAGGCTGGTCCGGCGGCCTGCGGCCGGCACCAATATTTCACTTTAAACAACTTCTTTTTAATAACCAAAAGGCCTAGGGTGATGATGTTTGGCCAGAAGCAAACTAGGGTGAAGGGCTACCAAGTTCGTTCAAATAAATTACCTTCACCAATTTTCAAGGTCACAGGGGTCAAATATGTTAAAATCTTTATATAACTTCTTCTGAATAACCAAAATGCCTAGGGTGATGATATTTGGCCAGTAGCATGCTGGGATTGAATGAACTTCACTTAATTCAAGGTCACAGGGTCTAAAAAGAATTAAACAACTTCTTCTGAATAACCAAAAGGCCCAGAATGTTTTTATTTAGCCAGTAGCATGCTAGGATGAAGGGCTACAAAGTTTGTTCAAATGAATGACCTTGAGTTATTTTCAAGGTCACAAGGATCAAATATGATTGAATAACCAAAATTTGCAGGATAATGATATCTGGCCTGTGGCCTTGAAGGGCTACCAAGTTTGTTCAAATGAATGACCTTGACATTTATTCAAGATCACAGGGATCAAATATGTTATAAATCTTTAAACGATTTCTTCCAATAACCAAAAGGCCTAGGATGATGATATTTGGCCAGCATCATGCTTAGATGAAGGGCTACCAAGTTTGTTCAAACAAATGACCTTCACCCATTTTCAAGGTAACAGGGGTTACCCATATTAAAAACCTTTCAACAACTTATTCTCAATAACCAAAATGCCAAGGATGATGATATTTGGCCAGTAGCATGCTGGGATGAAGGGCCACCAAGTTTGTTCAATTGAATGACCTTTACTTATACAGTGGAACCCACTTATTATAATATCGGTTATTATGATATTTTTCCCAACTACCGATTTTTCCCTTCTTTAACTAAGCAAAAAAATATTGTTTATTATGATATGGTCAAAGGTAGGACCCTGCTTATAATGATATTTTTTTCTGCTGTGAATGGATTTTATAAGGTCAAAAGTCAAGTAAGTTGTCCGTGTGAAACACCTGGACAATTACGCAATAGGTTCGGCTAACTGTACATCGCCAGACGTAATCATCTGTCCACTCAAGGTAAATTTTTCACACCTCGCTTCACCCCAGTCAGTGGAAAACAATAGATCGACCATCCCTTGCCAGTCATATACATTTTAGTCTTAACAAAACATGCGGTGCAGTTAATTGCTGTCGGACTATATCAAATGAAAATAATTAGGCCTACCGAACACAAATTCCGATAAGAAAACGAGCATGCCTTTCACAAGTATTCATGGTTACTTTGACACGTCATGTGAGAAAATCATGCCGATTTCAATGAAAATACTTCTTCAGAAGGAAGACCTGTGTTTTTAATCATTTAAGCAATAGTTTCTTAATTGCAATAGAAGTTGATTTCCCCATGTCTCTGTTGAAAAAGTGTCACTTCTGGACATACCACCTTGACAGCATGGTGCCGGAAATCGATCCAAAGTTTACATTATTGTCGTAAACAACTTACAACGGCTGCTTTATTTACAAATAACACCATTTTCGTTAAATACATTATTTGATTATTGTTAAAAAGGGAATATTATGTGCTTTTAATTGTTATTGTTTCTTTGTAAGTTTATTTTATCGCACGACTTGCAAGGCATGTGATTGATACGTGATCGTAATTGACATAGAGCGGCAAAATATTTTTACGCTTACTAAACAAAATGTTACACAACTGCACATTGCAAAATAGGTAAATCCTGTCTATTTATATCACTTCTTTTATCGTTAGCTACAAGTGTAGGATGAAGTATAAAGATAGTTCTTAGGAATATGCTCAAAGTTATCTGAAAGTGAAATTAGAATTTACATACTGATCATTACGACGGCAAAACGAAAACTTCTCGAAATTTTCCAACACGCTGATATAATGAACAATGAACAAATTATTGCAATTATTAGTTGATCTTTTTGTATTTATATTTTTCGATGTTTCCACATCAAGCTATGTCTGATTGATATAGGGCATCTCACTTCCGGTTCAGACAACATAAAAACGATCGAAAACAGCTTAATCGGTTATTATGATATATCGGTTATTATGATATTTTTCTCTGGCAGATAGGATATCATAATAAGCAGGTTTCACTGTATTGAAGGTCACAGGGGTCAAATTTGTTTAAAATCTTCAAACAACTTTTTCTGAATAACTAAGAGGCCCAGAATTTTGATATTTGGATGAAGGGCTATCAAGTCATTTGAATGATCTTGACCCACTTTCAAGGTCACATTTGGTCAGATATGTAAATGACTTAATGTCATGAAACAAAAGGTCTAGGATGGTGATATTTGGCAAGTTGCATGCTGAAATGAAAGGCTTTAAAGTTTGTTCAATGTATTATGACCTTGTTTGAAAATCAAGGTCACATGGGTCAAATGATTTAAAATCTTTTAACAGGTTGTTTTGAATGACTTATAGTCATTAATACTGATATTTTGCCTGTAGCTTTATTTAAGATCACCTTTTAGGTTACAAGTGTGAGGTTAATACCAGGTGAGCAATGCAGGCCCATTGGGTCTCTTTTTTAAGTTCTTATCTTACAAGTATTGTATTTCACTTTGTTTACATGTTGTTTTCCACATTTTGTACATCTCAACAATGAAATTGAGCTACTAGTACCTAAAGGATAACTCAGGTAACTGCTAAGGCCCTTGGGCCTCTTATTTTGCTATTTGAGATAGTATAAAAAACTAGAAATATGTCAGAATGACATGAATTAGTCACCCCATCATTCTGTATGATCATTTTCCGATAAATCATTGACAAAGCTACAACGGATATATTTCCACCTGTCAATCAAAATGGTAAACAATGACCAGGTGTAAATACATACATGCTGTTCAGGTAGCCATGCCAACACATGGAATTAATAAGAAAGCATGTCGCAAATATAACGTTAGCGTTGACTGACATCTCGAATACAGGGAGATCTGTGCCGTGACACGATCACCTGGCATGGGCAGAACAGGTTATTAGCTCACCTGCCCGAAGGGCAAGTGAGCTTATGTTATGGTGCGGGGTCCGTTGTCCGTCCGTCCGTCGTCTGTCGTCCGTCGTCCGTCCATCTGGTGTCAACTTTTTTCTTTAAACAACTTCTTTTCGGTAACCAAAAGGCCTAGGAAGATGATATTTGGCCAGTAGCATGCTGGGATCAAGGGCTACCAAGTTTGTTCAAATAAATGACCTTGACACACTTTCAATGTCACAGGGGTCAAATATGTTAAAATCTTCAAACAACTTCTTCTCAATAACCAAAAGGCCCAGGGTACTGATATTGGGCCTGTAGCATGCTGGGGTGAAGGGCTACCAATTTTGTTCAAATGAATGACCTTGACCCACTTTCAAGGTCACTGGTGTCAGATGTCTTTAAAATCTTCAAACAACTTCTTCTCAATAACCAAATGGCCCAGGGTACTGATATT
>NW_018480041.1:30393-43137 GCF_002113885.1 Mizuhopecten yessoensis | reverse complement strand
CCAAAAGGACCAGGGTACTGATATTGGGCCTGTAGCATGCTGGGGTGAAGGGCTACCAAGTTTGTTCAAATAAATGACCTTGATCCACTTTCAAGGTCACTGGGGTCAGATGTCTTAAATCTTCAAACAACTTCTTCTCAATAACCAAAAGCCCCAGGGTACTGATATTATGCCTGTAGCATGCTGGGGTGAAGGGCTACCAAGTTTGTTCAAATGAATGATCTTGACCCACTTTCAAGGTGACTGGTGTCAGATGTTTAAAATCTTCAAACAACTTCTTCTCAATAACCAAATGGCCCAGGGTACTGATATTGGGCCTGTAGCATGCTGGGATAAAGGGCTACCAAGTTTGTTCAAATAAATGACCTTGACCAACTTTCAAGGTGACAGGGATTGAAATATGTTAAAATCTTCAAACAAATTCTTCTCAATTACCAAAAGGGCCAGGGTAATGATAATGGGCCTGTAGCATGCTGATATGAAGGGCTACCAAGTTTGTTCAAATGAATGACCTTGACCCACTTTCAAGGTCATTGGGGTCAGATGTCTTTAAAATCTTCAAACAACTTCTCCTCAATAACCAAAAGGGCCAGGGTACTGATATTTAGCCTGTAGCATGCTGGGATGAAGGGCTACCAAGTTTTTTTCAAATGAATGACCTTGAACAATTTCAAGGTCACAGGGGTCAAATGTCGTAAAATCTTCAAACAACTTCTTCTCAATAACCACAAGGCCCAGGCTACTGATATTAGGCCTGTAGCATGCTGGAATGAAGGGCTACCAAGTTTTTTCAAATGAATGACCTTGACCAACTTTCAAGGTCACAGGGGTCAAATGTCGTAAAATCTTCAAGCGACTTCTCCTCAATTACCACAAGGCCCAGGCTACTGATATTAGGCCTGTAGCATGCTGGAATGAAGGGCTACCAATTTTTTCAAATGAATGACCTTGACCAACTTTCAAGGTCACAGGGGTCAAATGTCGTAAAATCTTCATGCGACTTCTTCTCAATAACCAAATGGCCCAGTGTACTGATATTGGGCCTGTAGCATGCTGGGATGTAGGGCTACCAAGTTTGTTCAAATGAATGACCTTGACCCACTTTCAAGGTCACTGGGGTCAGATGTCTTAAAATCTTCAAACAACTTCTTCTCAATAACCAAAAGGGCCAGGGTACTGATAATGGGCCTGTAGCATGCTGGGATGAAGGGCTACCAAGTTTGTTCAAATAAATGACATTAACCAACTTTCAAGGTGACAGGGATTGGAATATGTTAAAATCTTCAAACAACTTCTCAATAACCAAAAGGCCCAGGGTACTGATATTGGGCCTGTAGCATGCTGGGACAAAGGGCTACCAATTTTGTTCAAATGAATGACCTTGACCAACTTTCAAGGTCACTGGAGTCTGATGTCTTAAAATCTTCAAACGTCTGCTTCTCAATAGCCAAAACACCCAGGGTACTGATATTAGATGTCTTATATCTTCAAACAACTTCTTCTCAATAACCAAAAGGGCCAGGGTACTGATAATGGGCCTTTAGCATGCTGGGATGAAGGGCTACCAAGTTTGTTCAAATGAATGACCTTGACCCACTTTCAAGGTCACTGGAGTCTGATGTCTTAAAATCTTCAAACGCCTTCTTCTCAATAGCCAAAACACCCAGGGTACTGATATTAGATGTCTTATATCTTCAAACAACTTCTTCTCAATTACCAAAAGGGCCAGGGTAATGATAATGGGCCTGTAGCATGCTGATATGAAGGGCTACCAAGTTTGTTAAAATGTTTGACCTTGACCAACTTTCAAGGTCACTGGAGTCAGATGTCTAAAAATCCTCAAACGCCTTCTTCTCAATAGCGAAAACACCCAGGGTACTGATATTAAATGTCTTATATCTTCAAACAACTTCTTCTCAATTACCAAAAGGGCCAGGGTAATGATAATGGGCCTGTAGCATGCTGATATGAAGGGCTACCAAGTTTGTAAAAATGTTTGACCTTGACCAACTTTCAAGGTCACTGGAGTCAGATGTCTAAAAATCTTCAAACGCCTTCTTCTCAATAACCGAAACGCCCAGGGTACTGATATTGGGCCTGTAGCATGCTGGGATGAAGGGCTACCAAGTTTGTTAAAATGTTTGACCTTGACCAACTTTCAAGGTCACTGGAGTCAGATGTCTAAAAATCTTCAAACGCCTTCTTCTCAATAACCTAAACGCCCAGGGTACTGATATTGGGCCTATAGCATGCTGGGATGAAGGACTACCAAGTTTGTTCAAATGAATGACCTTGATCCACTTTCAACCTGATGTCCTTGTTCGACATTCAAGGTCACATGCGTCATATGTTTAAATCTTTTAATAGGTTCTTATGAATCAAACACTGATATTCTGCCTGTAGCTGTATATTAGTCCATTTTTAAGATTACAAGTGTGAGATTAATACCAGGTGAGCGATGCAGGCCCATTGGGCCTCTTGTTCCCTTAAAAAAGTGTGCACTATACGCAAATATGAACGGTAGTCGTTGGTCAGACATAAAATATCTAAATCAGTCAATAGCAATTTATAATACGACAGTTAATAATTACCCCTTCGAGAACCTCAAAGGTGCCTAATTCATACTCGTATCATCTTTAGGTTATATGTAATTCCCATGGGAAATTTGGAACGCCTTTAGGTTTTATGCTATTCCTGTTTAGAAAGGAAATTGATATCTGAGTTAATCAAGAGCTTGTAATAAGCGCCTGGTATATTCCGACAGAAGCAAGACACTTAACAGCCAAAGACAACAGAGGTCAAAATCTGGGACTGAAACCGAAATTAGTGGTCCCCACTGGGGTTCCCCCAGGGGTGACTAATTATGTGTTAAGTTTAACCAAATTGGAGTACAGTTCAAATTTTTACAATAATATGTAATCTTCAAATTGATTGTTGAAGGATCCACAAGAAGCTGATGCCATGTCAAAGGTACAAAAGGAGTTGGACGAGACAAAAATTATTCTGGTAAGCTCATTACTACAGCATTCTATATAGTGTTAGGGTATGTAGCTATACCTTCAATCTTACATACTGAAAGTAATTCTAGGACTTCATGTTTAAAATGATACAGTGGAAAGAACCACAGAATGGACAAACCTTGTGGAGTGAATACACACTTCAAGGAAAAAGCAAGCTGTTTGTTGGATGCTCTTGTTGTGCAGGCTTTAGTCATGCTTTTCAGGGGCTTTTGATATGCCTGTTCTTACTTCAATATCTATCTGTATGATCCAATTAAATTACCAATTTTTATACACCCGTCAAATTTTACGGGAGTATTATGATATGGGTTTGTCCGTCCATCTATCCTGTCTTAACTTTTGTTTGTCCGGCAATCTCCTCCTACATTTTTCGACCGATCTCTTTGAAACTTGGTATACATTATAATCATGATATGAAGTTGTATCTCCCTTAAAACATATTTGATTTGATAACTTTTTTTTGCCGTTTGTTCATTTCAGTATTTGATTTTTTGTCTGGAGCTCTCCTACATTTTTGACAGATTTCTTTGAAACTTAATAGGCTAGATAATCATAATATGTTGTTGTGTTTCCTTGAAAAGAATTTTGATTCAAAAATTTTTGCAAAAGTTATTGCTCTTTGTTTATTTCAGTATTTGATTTTTGTCCAGCAATCTCCTCCAACATTTTTAGCTCACCTGGCACGAAGTGCTAAGTGAGCTTATGCCGTGGCGCGGCATCCCGCTTCCGGCGTAAATATTTTACTTTAAATGACTTCTTCTTAATAACCGAAAGGCCTAGAGTGATGATATTTTGCCTGAAGCAAACTGGGATGAAGGGCTACAAAGTTTGTTAAAATTAATGACCTTCACCCATTTTCAAGGTCACAGGGGTCAAATATGTTAAAAACTTTAAACATCTTCTCCTCGATAACCAAACTGCCCAGGGAGATGATATTTGGCCAGTAGCATGCATGGGTGAAGGGCTACCAAGTTTGTTCAAATGAATGACCTTCAATTATATTCAAGGTCACAGGGGTCAAACATGTTAAAAACTTTAAACAACTTCTTCTGAATAACCAAAATGCTCAGGGTGATGATATTTGACCAGTAGCATGCTGAGATGAAAGGCTACAAAGTTTGTTCAAAGGAATGACCTTCACCCATATTCAATGTCACAGGGGGCAAATATGTTTTAAACAACTTCTTCTCAATAACCAAAATGCCGAAGGTGATGATATTAGTCCAGTAACGTGCTGGGGTAAAGGGCTATCAAGTTGTTCAAATGAATGACCTTCCCCTATAATCAAGGTCACAGGGGTCAAATATGTTGAAAACATTAAACAACTTCTTCTGAATAACCAAAATGCACAGGGTGATGATATTTGGTCAGTTGCATGCTGTTATTAAGGGATACCAAGTTTGTTCAAATGAATGACCTTCAGCCATATTCAAGGTCACAGGGGTCAAATATATTAAAATCTTTGAACGACTTCTTCTGAAGAACCAAGAGGCCTAGGGTGATGATATTTGGCCAGTGACATGCTGGGATGAAGAGCTACCATGTTTGTTAAAACAAATGACCTTCACTTATTTTCAAGGTCATATGGGTCAAATATGTTAAAATCTTTAAACAACTTCTTCTGAATAACTAAAAGGCCTAGGGTGATAATATTTGGCCAGTAACATGCTGAAATGAAGGGCTACCAAGTTTTTTCAAACAAATGACCTTCATCAATTTTCAAGGTCACAGGGTTCAAACATGTTAAAAACCTTTAAACAACTTCTTCTCAATAACCAAAAGTCCTTCGATGATATTTGGCCAGTAACATGCTTGGATGAAGGGCTACCAAGTTTGTTTAAACAAATGACCTTTGCCCATTTTCAAGGTTGCAGGGGTCAAATATGTTTAAAACCTTTAAACAACTTCTTCTGAACTACCAAGAGGCCCAGGGTTATGATATTTTGCCAGTGAGATGCTGGGATGAAGTATAAAATATGTTCAAATGAATGAACTTCACTCATATCCAAGGTCACATGGGTCAAATATGTTAAAATCTTTGAACGATTTCTTCTGAATAACAAAGAGGCCTAGGGTGATGATATTTGGCCTTTAGCATGCTGGGATGAAGGGCTACTAAGTTTGTTCAAACAAATGACCTTCACCTATTTTCAAGGTCACAGGGGTCAAATATGTTTAAAACCTTTAAAACTACTTCTTCTCAATAACCAATTGGTTGAGGGTTATTATATTTGGCCTGTAGCATGCTGGTATGAAGCGCTACCAAGTTTGTTAAAATGAATGACCGCGACATATATTAAAGGTCACAGGGGTCAAATATGTTTAAAACCTTTAAACAACCTCTTCTCAATAAGCAAAAGGCTAAGGGTGATGATATTTGGCCATATTAACATGCTGGGATGAAGGACTACCAGGTTTTTTCAAATGAATGACCTTTGCCCATATGCAAGTTCACAGTGGTCAATATATGTTTAAATCTTTAAATGACTTGGTCTGTATAACTAAAAGGTCCAGGGTTATGATATTTTGCCAGAAGCATGCTTGGTTGGACGACTGACTATAAACTCTGTTCAACCTTATGTAATAGGTTCTTATGAGTCAAACACTGATATTCTGCCTGTAGCTGTATTTTGGTCCACTTTAAAGATTATTTGTTAGATTAATACTAGGTGAGCGATTCAGGCCCATTGGGCCTCTTGTTTATAGCTAGCCACTCTTAGAATGATGCAGATATTATTTCAATGTAAGAAAGTATATAACACTATATGGCATTTGACAGGTGTATATTGTTCCGCCCTGCGGTACTCTTGTTGTAAATTAGTATCTCAAGATCATCATTTCAAGATCCATTCTCTGGTTTCAAGTCCTCTTGCATTATGATCCAGATTAAGAATGATAAATCACTTTAACCTTGTAAATTGAACCAGGGTTGTGTATAGACAAGTACTTCTATTTTAGACTGGTAAAAAGTTTTATGTGCTGATTCATTATATGTACTATTTATGTAGAGAATTCATCTTTGCTGTATGAATGTCTTTTATCATTTCTGTAACTTGCTTGCCCACTTTCATTCACTCTATATATTTCTGAAGACAAAAATGAAAAAAATCAAAATGCAACAATGTTTAAAAAGCTCATTAAATTTTCAAAGCTAAACCTGTAGAAGAGTAATTCTAGACAGTCTGAATTTTGTTTTTGACAGCATAATACTATAGAAGCACTGCTGGAGCGTGATGAGAAGTTAGATGCTTTAGTGGACAGGTCAGCCGATCTTAGTGTTCAGTCTAAAGCCTTCTATAAAACTGTAAGTACAAAATAATGGTATTGACCATCTGTGTTGTTTATGTCTGTGGATTATATATAATAAGTGAATTCTGCAGTTCTTGGTTTATTTCAAACTGAGCCTTACGTGACTTCTTTATGTGCATTTATCAAAGTTTTTTGGTTTTTAAGAACCAATCCATCTTCCAACCTACTGTATATAAATATTGCGTATATTTGGCAAGTATTAATAACGTGTCATTTATTTTCACTTTAACAAATTGACATTGCCTCTAATTTCCAAGTAGAAATTTTAGTTGTATTAAACGTTAAGCAATTCCATGTAAATAAAAGTTTTTGTATTTATTTTTGCAGGCTAGAAAAACCAATTCATGTTGTGTGATATTATGAAAAATTGGCAAATGTGGCCCCTTTACGAACAGCCCAAGCTATTCAAATGGACCAAGTCATGTGGAACACATTATATTACATGTGCAATACATGATATTGCATGTGGATGACGTGATGCCAGACGCTACAAATGTAAATGCCATGTTGTGATAGAGACCAGATGACTGACAGGAATTTCTGGTCATGGATGAAGTACACTTGACTATGTATATGTGCTGTATTGTTGTGAAGCTAGTGTCTCTAGTAAATTACCGAAGTGTATTTTACCCAGTCACTTGTTCTGAACATTGTACTACCCTCATCAGTCATCATGAACGCTTAACATACTACCCTCAACCATCCCGAACCCAAGCAAGTCGTCTATAACACTGCACAACAGTCAAGGAAAGTAGTAAAACAGATGATGCAGACTGTTCCGAAATTCATTTAACAGGAAGAATGAGGAGTATTTTCGCAAGATGGGAAGGATGAAGAGATTTCCTGTGATAGAAATGATAACGGAACAGTGGGTACTGCATCAAGTGCAATTTATGAAATGCTGTGTTCATTATTTTAGTGATGCATTGTTATCACTTTTACTACTGCTAACATGGTTCCCATTTGATGTTTCACGGGTTTTAAACAGAATTGATTGATTCTCTCATGAAATGAATGTATGGAAAAACACAAAAAACAAGACAAAAGCATGCTATTAGGCACATGACATACTTGATAGTGTATTTGTTTTTTCTCTCTTAATTTTCTTTATGCATTGAACAGGTATTAAATATTTTTATTGTACCCAGGTATTTTACTTACAATTTTGTGAAAAAAACCAATACTGACTAAACAGTAAAGATGCACATTAACAAAATAACTGAATTCATATTTCTGTTCTTTGTTGTTTTTTAGCTCACCTGGTCCAAAGGATCATGGTGAGCTTATGCCATACCGCAGCTTACGTTGTCCGTCCGTCGTCCATCTGTCAACTTTTTCTTTAAATCGCTACTAGTCCTGAACGGCTAAGTAGATTTTGACTAAATTTGGTCTGGAGCATCCTTAGGCCACTTAGGCCAAGGGGACTCAATTTTGTATAAAAGGTGGGTGTGGCCCTCATGGGGGCAGAGGGCGGGGCCCAATAGGGGAAATAGAGATAAAACCTTTAAAACCCTTCTTCTATCGTAGGGATTAAGTGATTTTATCCTAATTTAGTGTGGAGCATCCTTGGGCCAAGGGGACTCAATTTTGTATAAACCGTGGGTCTAGCCCCCCAGGGGCCTGAGGAGAAACATAGCAAATTATTCTTTAAAATCCTTCTACTTCTGTAGGAATGAAAGGATTTGGTCCATATTTTGTCTGAAACATCCTTGGATGAAGGGGAACCAATTTTTTATAAACGGTGGTGTGGCCCTTCCCCCCTGGGACCTGAGGGGCTGGGGAAATAGTGGTAAAACCTTTAAAATCCTTCTTCTACCATATTGATTAAGGGATTTTATCCTAATTTAGTCTGAAGCATCCTTGGGCCAAGGGGACTCAATTTTTTATAAGCAGTGGGTGGGGTTTCCAAGGGGGCTGAAGGGCGGGGCCCAATAGGGGAAATAGAGGTAAACCTTTAAAATCCTTCTTCTACCATAGGAATGAAGGGATTTCTTCCCAATTTGATCTGGAGGATCTTGAGCAAAAGGGATTAAATTTTGTATAAACAGTGAGTGTGGCCCCCCTTGGGGCAGAAGGGTGGGGNCCCCCCCTGGAAGCAGAGAGACAGGGCATAGGGGTGGGGCTCTGTTTGAAATTTGTTCTTGCTATATCTCAAGTACTGGATGGATCTTTGAAATTTCATATGTACTTATAGCACCTACCATAGAGTGCATATCTTTACTTCATACCAATTATTTTAAACATATTCAGGTGAGCGATACAGGCACTCTAGGCCTCTTGTTTAACAATCACCTTTCGTCGATTGTCGTGTGTCGTCCATAAACTTTCCACATATTTTGCTTCTTTATGGATTTTTTTTCAAAATTGGTCGGAACCATCATTTGTGTAAATAGTGTATCAAATTGTAAATTTTGGATTTCTTCCCCAACTCCTGCGGCCAGGGCAGGGCCTATAAGGGAAAATAACATTTATATTTCAAAAATAATGTACTAGAATTAAATTCTCTTTATGGATGGAAAGATCATCAGGGGCTTAATCTCAATTATAAATTTCATTGCCCCCTGGGTCATCTGTTCTCCCTTGGGGAGAGGGTAAAGTTTACCAGAGTTTATATAGGGAAAGAACACTTTCGGGTATATTTTGTCCATTTTTAACAGGAAATAATTAAAACTGGTTGAATAATTGTGATGAGATAGCAATAAGATGGAATCAGAAAATAAGTTCCTACTTTGTAGCAGAGGCCTGATGAGGGGCAGAGTCCAATTGAGTACATTTGGCTAAAATTTCAAATATTTTCCTCAAACTCGGATGTACCAAAATAAGATACTTTCAATGGATGAAAATGTCCTTAGATGCATTGAATTAAGTGTAAATTTCTTTGGCCTGGGTCATTTGCTCTCCTTTGGGGCAGGGGGTTGAGCTTACTATAGTTTATATTGGGGAAAAAACACTCTTGGTATATTTTCTTTATTCTCAGCAAGAAATTATCCAAACTTTGGTCGAAAAATTATGATGATATGGCAATTAGATTGTATAGAAGGTAATATCCTGCCCCACTCCTTGGGCCAGAGGGGCAGAGCCCAAAAGGGGAAAATGGCTAACATTATAAAAAAAAATCTCCTGAACACTCGTATGATTCAAGTACCCTTCATGAATCTAAATACTACTTAGTTGTTAGTTTTACCGTCCGTCCACAAATTATGTTCCTGGCTGATAACTTTGGCATTTATTGACCGATGTATATGAAACTTGGTCAAGATGTTCAGTTCACAAAAATACACATTGAGGTTAAAAGTCAAGGTCAAAGGTCAAGGTCATTAGGTTTAAAGGTCAAGGTCAAATATTTTCACTGATAAACATTTTGTTATGACATTATGAAGCAAAGTTGGTCAGAATTAAACAAGGATTCAACCGACCAAAGGTCAAGGTCATCGGGTCAGGGGTCAAGGTCAAATTTTGTAGCTTTTCACTGGTGAACATTTTGCTATGACATAAATAATGAAGCAAAAGTTGTTCGGAATTAAAGAAAGAAACACTGAGGTAAAAAGTCGAGGTCAAAAGTCAAGGTCATTATATTCATAGGTCAAGGTCAAATTTTGCATCTTTTCCTTGATGAACATTTTGTTATGACATTATGAAGCAATGTTGTTCAGAACTTAACACAGAGTCAACTGACCTTAGGTCAAGGTTACGTGGTTCAAAGGGTCAAGGTCAATTTTTGTATTTTTCACTGATGAACATTTTGTTAGGATATCAAGAGGCAAAGTTGGTCGGAATTAAAGAATAAGTCAACTGACCAAAGATCAGGGTCACTGGGTAATGGTCCAGGTCATTTAGGTTCAAAGGTCAAAGACAAAGAGGATCTCTGACTTTGACCCTGGCTCTTGATGGAGGAGGCATATAAGGTGAAATAAAACAAAACAAAGCTAACAAATGAGTATTGCACTGGTATCTACATTTCTGTTAGCCCAGCAAATATGGAGGTGGAAGGAAAAAAGACTCGCATCATAGTACATGTAAAATGTTTATTTTGCTTCCTTGCGATTCTTTTTGAAGTCCAAATGTCAAACGTCAAGCTCAGCTATATGGGCAGATTGCTTCCTGATGATTATGGGGGATATATTGCCACAAGACGGGGCCCTTACTGACCTGTCAGTGTTCTAGTTCTGCTCTCCCTTTGGGATTGGCGAATTTTTCTGTAGTTTTAATAGGAAAATAATATTTATGACCATATTTGTTCATTTTCAACTGGAAATAATTCAAACTTGATTAGAATAACTACAATGAAATTGAAATTAAATAGTATCAGAAAGTAAAATCCTGACCTACCTTTTGGGTTGGCAAAAGAGGAAAATTTGCATTTATTTGAAGTGTTTTTTACATTTTTTCTTTGGTGACATAATAAGAAATGTAATTCTCTTTATTTTCATGCTTGCTGCACTATGAAAACTACCTAAAATATAATTCGGGAGACCGTTAGGGCCCTTGGGCTGCTTGTTTTATTTTAAAAACCAGGATGTACATGCTGACCTATTATTTTTTAATATGGTACTTTTAGATATTTTTTGGGAAGAAATATGTGTAATAAAATAATGTGTTTAGAAATCCATGTGTACTGGAAAAAATGAATATTGTCATAGAATTGTCATTTAAGACTATTCGTGAGATTGAATTACAAGATTTCTACTTCAGTCTTATAATACGTTCTACAAATTTAATCTTCATTAATTCAGAGAAATGAATTAGCCCTCTTAAATTAGATTTAAACTTAAAAAACAATAAAATATTTAGCAAAATGGAATGTTAATCACCCATGTAGACAAACACAACCTCAAACGCAAAATTATGCATATAACGGTATTTGTATCGCCTTAAATTTCAATTCAAGTTAGCCTGAGAAAACAAATTGACTATGTGTATATGCATATATGTGCATAACTTGAAAAATATATGACAGTGTGAAATAGGAAGATTTGAAGACAGTGTGTTATGTAATTAGAAATGGTAATCGTGAGAACAGGATTAAATAGATGTCAGATGAAAGTGAAAGAACTGAAGACAGAGTGTTGAGAACAAGGAGTTATTGTGAAACAAAATATGAATGGTGGTGTGGTTGATGAAAGGACAGGAAGCTAACTGGTCGGTCATCTAAAGAGGAATGGAGATCTGGTCAATTAGTGATAATTAAAGGTACAGGCTGGAGCCCTGGGAACCTCTATTGACCACCTGATGGCTGTCCATCTACAGTTGACCAATAGAAATGTTAGTTAACTAATTTGCATATTAGACACTTCTTAGTTTTTAGTATAAGGGAGAGATACAGAAAGATAGAGGGTGAGAGAAGGCAGACTGAGGGAGAGAGAAGGCAGACGGAAGTACAGAGAGGCAGAACAGAGTCAGAGTTGGGAGATGGAAAGTGAGCCAGATTAGATCAGGATTGGAAGTGAGCTAAGATAGAAGGTGCTAGCAATGGTATGCAGAAGTAGGAACTGAAAGTTGGCAACAATAAAGAAATGAACTGGAAACGGACTTGAGTATTAATTCCCCAGACCGACCTCGGTCACATATTTGGTGGAGAATCCGGGTAGGGGTATCTATCAACCGAACCTCATGCCTTTACATCCATTTACATGAAAGTATCGGAATGGAACATCTAGTGGTGCAGTAAAATGGCTAACAAAGACCATAGTACACCTGTGTTGGAAAAATTTGACGGTGTTACAGATGCAAAAATATGGTTGGGAAAATTCGAAAAAAGTGGAAAATTAAAAAAGTGGAAAGAAGAAGAGCAGGTGGTACAGCTATGCCTGTATTTAAAAGGTACAGCAGNCCTCATTAATGAGGCCTGATATACCTTATATTACAAGTTTATTGCAAAACATTTTCAATATNAAAGGTGAACAGTGTAAGGACGCAGAGTGACCAACAGCAGGACAGGAGAGAAAGGGACCAATGTCGCCACTGTGGTGAGTACTGGCATGTGTCTGAAGTAAAATATCTAGGCCATGTTTTCTCAAAGGATGGGATCAGTGTGAACCATGAGAAAATAAAGGCAGTGACAGAATATCCTATTCCCAAGTCAGTTCATGATGTCAGGGCATTCCTAGGACTATGTAATTACTATCGTAGGTTTGTGAAAGGGTTTTCAGAGATTGTAGCACCTATGAATGAGCCCCTGAAAAATGACACCAAATTCCTCTGGTCAGAAAAATGTCAAAGCGCTTTTGACAGTATGAAACAATGTTTGACTACGGCACCAATTCTAGTGTACCCAGATTTTGACAAAGAATTCATTCTCTATGTGGATGCATCCACTAAGGCAATAGGGTATATGTTAGGACAGCGAGATGCTGACGGAAAGGAAAGAGCTGTAGCCTATGGGGGTAGGTCATTGAGAAAGGCAGAGAAAAACTGG
>NW_018480041.1:14602-23460 GCF_002113885.1 Mizuhopecten yessoensis | reverse complement strand
CATGAGATCAGGGCCCTTGCTGCGTCATGGGCCCTCCTCAATGGGTCCCCCTTTCAGGAGGTCATGTCCGCAGCTTTCTGGCGCGGACAGACTACCTTCACGGATTTTTATCTCCGGTCCTTGGCCTCTCATTCTGATGGATTGTATTCCCTTGGACCGGTGGTGGTTGCACAGTCTGTGGCTGTTCCTCCACAGTAATTCAGTGATTTTAAATAGTATGCTATCAGGCACCACGGTGGTACACCTGCTCGTTTCACGGGGAGGTTTTCCATTTTTTAATTACTTTCGGGGCTTTATTAGGGGGGTTCCTTGAACCTTTTCCCTACCTTGAGCATGTCTCGAGTTTGTTCCGTCAGCCTGGTCTGCCTGGATTCGAAGCCTCCACTACGGTAAGACGAATTCGCATACTAAAGTTATGGTAATTATTACTGAAATGAAATTGAGGTTTTTGAAGTAAAACCAATTTTCATGATGTAATACTTACCATAACTTTATGGAGTCCCACCCTGTATTCCTCCCCTTGCCTCCTCATCCTGGCTGCCTTTAGGCTCCATAAAAGGGGGTTTGAGGAAGGGAGATCACTCCGTGGCTCTGTCATCGAGATAGAGGTTACGTCACGGTAGGGAGGTAGGGATATTTGAATCTTTTGTTTTTGGGCTACAAAGATGGGTGTAGGTATTGTATATGCATACTAAAGTTATGGTAAGTATTACATCATGAAAATTGGTTTTACTTCAAAAACCTCAAATTAAATAGATGTCAGATGAAAGTGAAAGAACTGAAGACAGAGTGTTAAGAACAAGGAGTTATTGTGAAACAAAATATGAATGGTGGTGTGGTTGATGAAAGGACAGGAAGCTAACTGGTCGGTCATCTAAAGAGGAATGGAGATCTGGTCAATTAGTGATAATTGAAGGTACAGGCTGGAGCCCTGGGAACCTCGATTGACCACCTGATGGCTGTCCATCTACAGTTGACCAATAGAAATGTTGGTTAACTAATTTGCATATTAGACACTTCTTAGTTTTTAGTAAGGGAGAGATACAGAAAGATAGAGGGAGAGAGAAGGCAGACTGGGAGAGAGAAGGCAGACGGAAGTACAGAGAGGCAGAACAGAGTCAGAGTTGGGAGATGGAAAGTGAGCCAGATTAGATCAGGATTGGAAGTGAGCTAAGATAGAAGGTGCTAGCAATGGTATGCAGAAGTAGGAACTGAAAGTTTGCAACAATAAAGAAATGAACTAGAAACGGACTTGAGTATTAATTCCCCAGACCGACATCGGTCACAAATATTTGTTATATGTGAAAAAAAGTAATATGAAAATTGTTTGTTGTTGTCTCTAGTTTATATTAACGTTTTCGATTCTAAAGTTGCTTCAGTATTTATCTGTACAGGTGGTAATAAAAGTAAGAAAATGTGAAACTTTTAATTAATCGGATTTAAGCAAGAGAAAGATAATTTTAAAATATAGCAACAACCCGACTTTACACTTCCTGGCTACCGATCAAAACCTACAGACCAAGTAACAGCATATGCTGTGCGTAGCACTGACGAACCGACTTTTCAAAACGGCATATGCCGTGCGTAGCACCCTCAGGGTTAACATGTATATCTTTTTGGATGCTGTGATGTCAGTCCAGCAGGAATAACCAGAACGGTGCTGGTAATATTCCAAACATGTCCATATCGATGAACTTCTGATAAACACAAGGATGTTATCTGTCACCTTTGTCCTGTATCTGTTTTTTCAATTTCATTCAAATTTATAAGGAAGTTTATATTGTTGTACTTTATCAAGTGTGATTCATCTATTATACAATCCATGCATATACCGAATATTTGTTTACGTTTGGACACTGCAGTTCTTACTTTGAGATATTATATGAAGTAAGATTTTTAATAGAATTAACTTAAATGGTACGACAAATTTAAAGTGATTTATTATAAAGTAAATGCACAAAATAAATTGTTCATTTGATTGCATGTGTGAGCTGATGGGAGTACTTTGTACTTATCCTTGTGTAGTTTGAGGAAATTAACTTAAATTTATCTATTGTATAAAGATTTGTTCACCTGCCAGTCAAGATATACAATTAACACCATTTTGTACCCAGGCTTCCAACTGACAGGGATAAGAATTACAATGTTCAAGACTTAGCATTATACTAATAACTGTTTATCTACATTATGACAATCTCTCAAAAGTTGTTTTGAAAATTGACTGCTTTATGTCATTGTGTGCGTTATATAGAAGTATAGGTAACTCAATATATTCAAATATGTGACGAAACTTGGTTTTTGGGTACATAGGATACCAAAGATTGAACAGAAAGAGTATGGCTTTAATGATTTTGTTTGGGAACAGTATTTTACTTATTCATCAAAGTCAAATATTGTTAGAAAGCTCTTGATAATATCATCAGTATTTCTCAGTCATTTCTTCAACCCTTCAAAGGTGTGTCTCCGGATTTAGCTGGAAAGATCTGCCTTTTTCCCACACTTCACAGGTGTGTCTCCCATTTCAAAAGGGAAAGATAAGGTTGTCAACCAATAGGGGGAGATAGCCTCGTGCCAATTAGCACATGTTCAATTATGACGTCATGAAAATGCGTTACCGGTAATTGTGATGTCATCAAAAGTGAATGACACTATTCATACCTTACATGTGATTTTTAGCTCACTGGCGTCCGTCCAGCGTCAACCTTTTATTTTAAACAACTTCTTCTGAATAACCAAGAGGCCCAGGCTGATAAAATTTGGCGAGTAGCATGCTGAGATGAAGGGCCACCAAGTTTGTTCTAATGCATGACCTTGACCGCCTTTCGAGTCACAAGGATCAGATGTCGTAAAATCTTCAAATGACTTCTTCTCAATAACAAATAGGCCCAGGGTACTGAAATTTGGCCTGTTGCATGCTGAGATGAAGGGTCACCAAGTTTGTTCAAATGAATGACCTTGACCCACTTTCAAGGTCACAAGGGTCAAATGTATTAAAATCTTTAAACGACTTCTCAATAACCAAAAGGCACAGGGTACTGATATTGGGCATGTAGCATGCTGGGATGAAGGGCTACAAAGTTTGTTCAATTGAATGACCTTGACCAACTTTCATGGTATCAGGGGTCAAATGTCTTAAAACCTTCAAACAACTTCTTCTCAATAACCGAATGCCCCAGGTTACTGATATGTTGCCTGAAGCTTGCTGGGATGAAGGGCTACAAAGTTTGTACAATTGAATGACCTTGACCAACTTTCAAGGTATCAGGGGTCAAATGTCTTAAAACCTTCACACAACTTCTTCTCAATAACCGAATGCCCCAGGTTACTGATATTTTGCCTGAAGCTTGCTGGGATGAAGGGCTACAAAGTTTGTACAATTGAATGACCTTGACCCACTTTTAAGGTCACATGGGCCAAATGTCTTAAAATCTTCAAACAACTCTTCTCAATAACCAAAAGGCCAGGGTACTGCTATTGGGCCTGTAGCATGCTTGGATGAAGGGCTACCAGGTTTGTTCAAATGAATGAACTTGACCACTTTTAAGGTCACAGTGGTCATATATAAAAATATTCAAACTTCTTCTCAATAACCAAAAGGCCATGTGTACTGATATTGGGCCTGTAGTATGCTGGGATGAACGGCTACCAAGTTTGTTTAAATGAATGACCTTGACCCTCTTTCAACGTCACAGGGGTTAAATGTCTTAAAATCTTCAAACGACTTTTTCCCAATAACCCAAAAGCACAGGGTACTGAAATCGGGCCTGCAGAATGCTGGGATAAAGGGGTACCAAGTTTGTTCAAATGAATGACCTTGACCCACTTTCAATCTAATGTCCTTGTTCGGTATTCAAGGTCACAGGCATCATATGTTTAAATCTTTTAATTTGTTCTTATGAATCAAACACTGATATTCTGCCTGTAGCTGTATTTTAGTCAATTTTTACAATTACAAGTGTGAGATTAATACGCAGTGAGCGATGCAGGCCTATCGGGCCTCTTGTGTTTACACTACTGTTGGTGGAGTTGTGACTGAAATAATAAGATGGGAGAAAAATAACTATGCCCTACCTTAAGGGTGTAACAGAGAAATCTCCAACCCTCGGGGTGATTTTTAGCTCACCGGGTCCGAAGGACCATGGTGAGCTTATGCCATACCGTTGCTTCCGTCGTCTGTTGTCCGTCGTCCTTCGTCTGTCATCCGTACTTTAACAGTTCCTTAAAGTCTTCTTCTTCTAAACCACTGATTGGAATTGAGCTAAATTTGACTGCAAGCATCCCTAGGTAGTGGGGATGCAAATTTGTACAAATGGTGTGGCTGACCCCNCCCCCCCCCCCAGAGGGCAGAGGGGCGGGGCCAAAAAGGGTTATTTTGCTATATTGCTTTAAGTGACTTCTTCTCTAGAACTTAGAGATGGATATCAACCATATTTGACTGGAAGCATCCCTAGGTGGTGGGGAATCAAAACTGTACAAATGCCGAGGCTGACCCCCCAGGGGGCTAAGGAGCAATTTGGCTATATTACTATAAACGACTTCTGCTGTAGAACTGTGCTATGGATATCATTTTTAGCTCACCTGGCAAGAAGTGCCAAGTGAGCTTATGCCGTGGCGCGGCGTCCGTCGTCCGTCTGGCGTCCGGCATCAATATTTTACTTCTTCTTAATAACCGAAAGGCCTAGGGTGTCAATATTTGGCCAGAAGCAAACTTGGATGAAGGGCTACAAAGTTTGTTAAAATTAATGACCTTCACCTATTTTCAAGTTCGCAGGGGTCAAATATGTCAAAAACTTTAAACATCTTCTTCTCAATAACCAAAATGCCCAGGCAGATGATATTTGGCCAGTAGCATGCTTGGGTGAAGGGCTACCAAGTTTGTTCAAATGAATGACCTTCAATTATATTCAAGGTCACAGGGGTCAAATATGTTAAACACTTGAAACAACTTCTTCTGAATAACCAAAATGCCCAGGGTAATGATATTTGGCCAGTAGCATGCCGAGATAAAGGTCTACCAATTTTGTTCAAATAAATGACCTTCATCTATATTCAAGGTCACAGGGGCCAAAAATGTGAAAAACATTCAACAACTTCTTCTGAATAACCAAAATGCACAGGGTGAGGATATTTTGCCAGTATCATGCTGAGATGAAGGGCTTCACAGTTTGTTCAAGTGAATGACCTTCACCCATTTTCAAGGTCATAGGGGTCAAATATGTTTAAAATATTCAAAAACTTCTTCTAATTAACCAAAATGCACAGGATGATGATATTTTGCCAGTAGCATGCTGAGATGAAGGGCTACAAAGTTTGCTCAAATGCATGACCTTCACCCATATTCAAGGTCACAGGGGTCAAATATGTTAAAAACTTTAAACAACTTCTTCTGAATAACCAAAATGTCCAGGGTGATGATATTTTGTCAGTAGCATACTAGGATCAAGGGCTACCAAGTTTGTATAAATGTATGACCTTGAATCATATTCAAAGTCACAAGAAGCAAATATGTTCAAAATATTTCAACAACTTTTTCTGAATAACCAAAAGGCTCAGGATGTTGATATTTAGTCAGTAGCATATGCTGGGATCAAGGACTTCTTTGTTTGTTAAAGTGAATGACTTTGACTTATATTCAAGGTCACAGGGGTCAAATTTGTTAAAAATCTTTAAAAAACCTCTTCTGAATAACCATGGGTCCCAGGATGTTTATACTTTGCAAGTTGCATCCTGAGATGAAAGGCTATACAGTGTGTTCAACATAATGACTTTGTTTGACTTTCAATCACAGGGGTGAAATGTTTAAAAAAAAATAACAGGGTCTTTTGAATGAATTTTAATCATAAATACTGATATTTTGCCTGTAGCTTTATTTTAGATCACTTTTAAGGTTTCAAGTTTGAGTTTTGTACCAGGTGAGCGATGCAGGCCCATTGGGCCTCTTGTTTTTTTATTTGGACAGAAGCATTCATGGGAGGTAGGGATTCAAAATTGTACAAATGGTGGGGTTGACCCCCAGGGCTAAGGGATAGGGCCAAAAAAGTTTATTACTTGGAAATGGTTGTGATCCCCATTGTATAACTATATATACAATTGCTGAGTATAAAGAGAAGAATGCACATTTGCTTCCAGGATGGCCCTAGGGTCTGGCCCCACCCTTGGAGACATAGTCCCTGGGCCATAACTGTAAAACGGTTGAGATCCTCACCCCAAAATTATATATACAAATGCTGGGCATACAAAGACGAATGCAGTCATGATATTAGAATAGACCCTGGGGTCTGACCGAACCCCTAGGGACCTAGTTTCTTAGTCACAGCTTGGAAACAGTTGAGATCCCCACCCTATATCCATATATACAATTGCTGAGTATAAAGAGATGAATGCACATATGCTTCCAGGATGGCCCACCCTTTGAGACATAACCCCTGGGTCCTAACTTCGAGAGGGTTAAGATCCCCAACCCAAAACTATAAATACAATTGTTGGGCATAAAGAGATGAATGCAGTCATGATATTAGAATTGACTCCCGGGTCTGCCCAACCCTTGCAGACTTAACCCCTGGGTCTTAACTTTGAAACGGTTGAGATCCCCACCCCAAAACTAAATATACAAATGCTGGGCAAAAAAAGACAAATGCAGTCATGATATTAGAATTGATCCTGGGGTCTGGCCACAACCCTAGGGACTTAGTTTCTGAGTCACAGCTTGGCAGCAGTTGAGATCCCCACCCAACTTTGTTTAACATCACCCCTCGGGTTGGAGATTTCTCTGGTCACACCCTTAGGGTAGGGGAAGATTCTGTTAGTCACCCCTTTAGGGTTGATAACCACATGCAGATTAGAATATGCTAAACTATGATGATACAAAAATGTATGGCAATTGCGCGTTAAAAAAATGTTGATATTCATTGTTACATACCCCAGTTTTACTTTTGTTTAAAATCATGCCAGACTACTGTCATTAGAATTGTGACTGAAATAAAAGTATAGGAGATAAAATAATCACCCCTTACTTTGAGGGGGGAACAGAAAACTGGTCAGATTTTTAGGTCACCTGAGACAAAGTCTCAAGTGACCTATTGCGATCGCCTTTTGTCCGGCGGCGTCCGGTGTGCGTGCGTAAACAATTTACATTTTCGACTTCTTCTCCAAAACCCCTGAACCAATTTCAATGAAATTTTGCAGAAACCTTTCATGGCCAAAGGTCAACAACAATATTTGCCGGTTTGGTCCCCGGCCCCCAGGAGCCTGAGGGGCGGGGCCAAAAAGGGTCAAATTGACTAAAATTTCAAAAATCTTCTTCTTAAGACCCAGATATGGTAGAATCAAATACTCTTCATAGATGGAAGGGTCTTAAGGTGCTTTACCAAAATTGTTAATTTCTTGAATCTGGGGTCTCACGTTTACCCCTGGGGAGGGGGTAAACTTTACTATAGTTTAAATAGGGAAATCACATTTTGGACTAACATTTGTTTAATTGCCATTGGAGGTAATTCAATTTAGGTTAGCATTATCAGTATTGGGTAGCAGTTTGATGGTATGCACATATGAGCCCTGACTGACCCCCCGGGGCTGATGGGTGGGGCCAAAAAGGGTAGAATCAAACACTCTTCATTGATGGAAGGGTCTTAAGGTTTATGACCCTATAGAGTCTCACATTTACCCCCTCGGGAAGGAGGGGGTGGGGGCAAAATTTATTATGGTTTATAATGGCAAATGATACTTTTAATATTACATAACTTGATTTGAATTATAACCCTGAGTTGACAGTTTGATACTTTGAAAATTTTGAGCCAGCCCTACCCCCAAGGGCTGTAGGGTGGGGCCCAAATGAGTCAGTATGCTAAAATTTCTTCATTTTCCTTGTTTAGAATCAGAGGTGCTAGCTTCAAATACATTTTTTAGTCTTAAATCTGTATGCAAGATATTGAATAAGATAGTTTTATTGTTTTTTGTCACTTTGAATAATATTTTGTTCATGTTAAAAACAAATTCAACTCTCTGTATAAATATATCAGGTGACCGTTAAGGCCTATGGGCCTCTTGTTTGATTTTCTTACCCTCGGCAGAACTTGGGTTAGACAACCAAAGAAGCATCCCTGGGATGGAGATTTCTTTATCACACCCTCAAGATAGGTAAAGAGGAGTTCCTAATAATCACTCTACTGATTATTTTATCTGATTGGGAGAATATAACCACAGTAATCAACACAGGTGTGTTCACTGGACTACTAAAAAATACACAAATTTGTAAACGTCCATGCTTTGAAGTTGTGCACCCATCCTTACCATTCATCAAATCATTGATGTCTGAATTTAATGATTGAGTAATTATGGCGTACAAGTGTGTAAGGGATGGGACATGTGAATGGTGCTATGTATGTGGACTTTTTAGCTAAGGCGTTAGCCGCCAGCTATTGGTATTACTTTTAGTTAATGAGCTCAAGATATTCATAAATGTCGATTTCACACAGACGACCTCTAGCGGTACCCACTGGTACTAAATTGAATCATATACCGGACCTACTGTCTTTATTATGCGTAACTTTGGACTCAAATGCACTTGAATGGCTTGTAAATATCATCATTCCTTTCCTTTGTAGAACATATGATCTTATCACAACGTCGTATTCTTATTGAAAATGCACCCTGTTTATCTCAATCGGGAACTGCTACTTGACTGTAGGTCATGCATGCTACACGCAACTTCCGGTAAAAATACTTCAGTTAATGAGCTCAGATATTCATAAACGAGACATAACGTCACCTACCAGTAATACTAAACAAACTGCAAATAAAATCCATTACCACGGACTCAAGTTCACTCACACGTCATTGGATATAATCTTATTCTTAGT
>NW_018480041.1:0-11092 GCF_002113885.1 Mizuhopecten yessoensis | reverse complement strand
TAACTTTGTCAGATAAGGCAAGGGTTGATATGTTATTCAACAACAAAGGCAAAGTTCAAAGATGTTCACAATCTGTGCATAATCTATTTAATGGTTTAAAATAATCAGGTATTGGTTAAAGGGGTAAATGCCAGTTTCAGTTTTTAATGTTCTATGAAACACATTGTATGGACAAAGGGAAGCAATTCCTAATTCCTATGCAAATTAATTATCCAAAGGTCTAAAATGATATATTCTAGAGGAAACTTGGTACCCTTCTTCTGACAAACCTATAAAGATATACTGTACACACAAGAAGAATAACTTCACAGTGGTACACTTTTACATAAAACTTTGATTCATAACAAATTAACAGTAAATCCTCCTGTACAATATGATGGGAACTTCGTCTTTATTTTGTTCTCCATTCCAAAAATAATATATATATATCTTTTGCCTTAGCTTTCAGTACTTTCAGTACTTTGATTTACAATAAAGATGAGATTGCTAAGTCATTGGCCCAGGTATAATTTAAGTGAGCCAATATTAGCAGATTAGTTTATGTGATTGGTTGCATTTTTCTCCCCTAGTTGTTACAGTATCTGTACCATAAGGATCAGTTTGGTGAATGATCAATACAAAATTTGTGTATTTAGGTAACTCTATCATATAGTCATTATCCTGAACAGGAAATCATGAAAATCAAATAATATTGTCACGTTTGGCTGCCTGTTTGAATTCTTTACAGGATTAATGAACTTTTCCATTAATTCATTAATAATTTATATATGCTAATATTGAATGTAAAGTATTGTCCACTTTCTTACAATAATGGTATTTTTCAAAGTGAGATTAACAATATAAATTGACATATATAATTATAGGTCTTGTCTCAAATCTATTTGTGGATTCATGCTAGCAACTTTGAATTTTTGAGAACAAATTGTTTTCATGAAAGTAAAGTCTGTTATCCAATTAACTGGTAGACTGCATAAAATGTATTTATTTTTGAGCCAAAAAGGTTGTCTGTGTTTTGCTTTTGCATTGTACATTTATTTGTAAACAAATATTTGTTAATTACTTTGAGTCTGTTGTATGCCTGTTTTAAAGTGATATTTAGTGAACATTAAAACACATATACGAATTGAATGGAGAGGAAGGTTCCAGTTCATTGGCATGCTGTAAGAGTAACCCATGGAAATAGGCTAGCACAGAGGATGTTTACTTCTCAGTATCCCTTGGAAATAGGTTAGCACAGAGGATGTTTACATCAGAGTATCCCATGGAAATAGGTTAGCACAGAGGATTTTTACATCAAAGCATCCCATGGAAATAGGTTAGCACAAAGGATGTTTACATCAGAGTATCCCATGGAAATAGATTAGCACATAGGATGTTTACATCAGAGTATCCCATGGAAATAGGCTAGCACAGAGGATGTTTACATCAGGGTATCCCATGGAAATAGGTTTGCACATAGGATGTTTACATAAGAGTATCCCATGGAAATAGGCTAGCACAGAGGATGTTTACATCAGGGTATCCCATGGAAATAGGCTAGCACAGAGGATGTTTACATCAGAGTATCCCATGAAGATAGGCAAACACAGAGGATGTTTACTTTAGAATATCCCATGGAAAATGGTTAGCACAGAGGATGTTTAAGTCAGAGTATCCCATGGAAATGGGTTAGCACAGAGGATGTTTACATCAGAGTATCCCATGGAAATAGGTTAGCACAGAGGATTTTTACATCAAAGTATCCCATGGAAATAGGTTAGCACAAAGGATGTTTTCATCAGAGTATCCCATGGAAATAGGCTAACACAGAGGATGTTTACATCAGAGTATCCCATGGAAATAGGCTAGCACAAAGGATGTTTACATCAGGGTATCCCATGGAAATAGGTTTGCACAGAGGATGTTTACATCAGAGTATCCCATGAAGAAAGGCAAACACAGAGGATGTTTACATCAGAGTATCCCATGGAAAATGGTTAGCACAGAAGATGTTTAAGTCAGAGTATCCCATGGAAATAGGCTAGCACAGAGGATGTTTACATCAGATTATCCCATGGAAAATAGGTAGCACAGAGGATGTTTCGTCAGAGTATCCCATGGAAAATGGTTAGCACAGAGGATGTTTACTTCTTAGTATCCTATGAAGATAGGCTAACACAGAGGATGTTTACTGCTTAGTATCCTATGAAGATAGGCTAGCACAGAGGATGTTTACTTCTTAGTATCCTATGAAGATAGGCTAGCACAGAGGATGTTTACTTCTTAATATCCTATGAAGATAGGCTAGCACAGAGGATGTTTACTTCTTTGTATCCTATGAAGATAGGCTAACACAGATAATGTTTACATCAGAGTATCCTATGAAGATAGGCTAACACAAAGGATGTTTACTTCTTAGTATCATATGAAGATAGGCTAACACAGAGGATGTTTACTTCTTAGTATCCTATGAAGATAGGCTAACACAGATAATGTTTACATCAGAGTATCCTATGAAGATAGGCTAGTACAGAGGGTGTTTTAGTGCAGAAGCAACTACAGAGACTAAAAACAAATAAAAATCATTGTTATATTTTGTTAATAGAAAAAATGTCAAATACTGCTGAGAAATCAGCATCACTTTGTTTCACAACGTACAAGGAAGATTGAATTTCCTTTAACATTTATAATAACACACGATTTTTGTTTAAAAATAAATCAAAACCATCCATACAAGAATTTGACTTGCTTGATGCTAATCCAAAATATAATGCTTTATTTTTCTATGTGAAACATTACCTTTGTAGAGGTACTATGAGATTATACATGTAGATGATTTCGGGTAGTATACAATGACTATGACTGTGTATGTTATCATTCATTGTTGTGTGTGGACAACACCTCTGTTAGACCAATAAACCGTGTGAATGAGAGAGAACAGAGAGTTTGTTTCATGCGCTGTTATAACAACAGGTAAAGGTAATAGTGATAAAGTGTTTGTCTTATTCGTCCCGAAACTGATGAAAGACAACATTACATTAAAGAACCATAGGCCGCTATATTTCCAAAACACTTATTATTCACACCCAAACAAGTCGATCGTTCCAGAGACGTACACACTGTCTTTGATAGTAAACATACAGCGTCCGCTTGCCAATTAATATGAGTTTTGAGGAATCAAAGCATGCTGAAGATGACAATATGTGTACTGGTATTATATATATAGCCATATCAAACTTGTCAAAATTTTCAGACAGTGAATTTAATTGAAACCAAATTAATCAGACTGTTAGCAATGGATGTCCAGTTTCTGAGCAATGATGAGAAATTTGTCGAATACACGAATTTGAGGGAAATTAAACAGCAATACTCTCTGTATTTGGTCAAAAATGTTTTTTCTTTAATTTTAGCTGGATAGTCAGTTTGCAATCATTTTCTTTACACTACAGTGAGAACTTGTTCCATCATGTCGTCGTTGAACAGCACCATATTTAGTGACAAGTTTCAGTGCCGGATTATTTATATTGCAAAGTTACATGCTTTGATACAGCCACGGTCCAAAAACACGGAAATGCATCAGTGAAAAATGGTAACAACATTACTTGGTGTCTGCTATGTTTTTGAATGGCAATAAAATGTACAGCATATTTTAATAATTACCGTATAATCACAAATTGGCGGCACAAATTGACGACATTTTTTCTTCCTTGTGTTGTGTCAGTAATTCAATTAAACAGCAAAATACCGACAAACAGTTACACATTTAATTTTATACATAACTTATGTATGCGATGCTAAATTATATTTATCTCGAAAATATAATTGAATCATGGGATTCAAAATGAAAAACAGTACTCCATATGTTAATTTACACAATTTACCATCTTTGTTCAATAATGAAAATCATTTCGATCAACTCTTGTGGCTAGGTGTTAAATTTGTGTACACGTAAATAACACTTAACACATGTACACCCGTGTCTAGTGTTGAGAGCAGGAGGCCCAAGACACCTTTATAGCTGTGTCAAGGTAGGTAAAGGAGTACCTGAAGTTAGTATTTAGATTATGTGTCTTCCAATTTTTAGCTCACTTGGCCCGCTTCTGCCGTGGTGCGTCGTCCGGCGTTAATAATTTACTTTAAACAACTTCTTCTTAATAACCAAGAGGCCTTCGGTGATGATATTTGGCCAGAAGCAAACTGGAATGAAGGGCTACCAAGTTTGTTCAAATAAATGACCTTCACCTATTTTCAAGGTCACAGGGGTCAAATATCTTAAAAACTTGAAACAACTTCTGAATAACCAAAATGCCCATAGTGATGATAATTGGCCAGAAGCATGCTGGGATGAAGGGCTACCAAGTTTGTTCAAATGAATGACATTGACAAATACTCAAGGTCACAGGGGTCAATTGTCTTAAAAAATCTTTAAACAACTTCTTCTGAATAACTAAGAGCCCTAGGCTAATGATATTTGGCCATTAACATGCTAGGATGTAGGACTACCAAGTTTGTTAAAATGAATGACATTGACAAATACTCAAGGTCACAGGAGTCAAATATGTTCAAAACATTTAAACAACTTTTTCTGAATATGGCCAGTAACATGCTGGGATGAAGGGCTACCATGTTTGTTCAAATGAATGACCTTGACCCACTGTCAAGGTCACTGGGGTCAGATGTCTTAAAATCTTCAAACAACTTCATCTCAATAACCAAAAGGCCCAGGGTACTAATATTGGGCCTGTAGTATACTGCGATGAAAAGCTACCAAATTTGTTCAAATGAATGACCTTGACCCAATTTCAAGGTCACTGAGGTCAGATGTCTTAAATCTTCAAACGACTTCTTCTGAATAACCAAAAGGCCCAGGGTACTGAAATTTGGCCTATTGCATACTGGGATGAAGGGCTACCAGGTTTAATCAAATGAATGACCTGGACCTACATTCAGGGTCACAGGGGTCAAATGTGTTAAAATCTTCAAACGACTTCTCAGTAATCAAAAGGCCCAGGGTACTGATATTGGGCCTGTGACCTGCTGGTATGAGCGGCTATCAAGTGTGTTCAAATGAATGACATTAACCAACTTTCAAGGTCACAGGGGTCAATTGTCTTAAAATCTTCAAACAACTTCTTAACCCTGAGGCCTAGAATCAACATATTTGGCCAGTAACATGCTGGGATGAAGGACTACAAAATTTGTTCAATTAAATGACCTTGACCCACTTTCAAGGTCACAGGGGTCAAATGTCTTAAAATCTTCAAACGACTTCTCAATAACCAAAAGGCCCAGGGTACTGCAATTAGGCCTTTTGCATACTGTAATGAAGGGCTACCAAGTGTGTTTAAATAAATGAATGACATTAACCAACTTTCAAGGTCACAGGGGTCAAATGTCTTAAAATCTTCAAACAAATTCTTCTTAATAACCTTGAGGCCTAGAATCATGATATTTGGCCAGTAACATGCTGGGATGAAGGACTACAAAATTTGTTCAAATGAATGACTTTGACAAATATTCAAGGTCACAGGGGTCAAATATGTTTAAAACCTCTAAACGACTTCTTCTCAATAAGCAAAAGGTCAAGGTTGATGATATATGACCATTAACATGTTGGGATGAAGGACTACCAAGTTTGTTCAAATGAATGACCTTCGCCCATATTCAAGGTCACAGTGGTCAATATATGTTTAAATCTTTAAATGACTTGTTCTGTATAACCAAAAGGTCCAGGTTACTGATATTTTCACAGAAGCATGCTGGGTTGGAAGATTCTAAACTCTGTTCAACTTAATATCCTTGTTCGACATCCAAGGTCATATGTTTAAATCTTTTAAAAGGTTCTCATGATTCAAACACTGATATTCTGCCTGTAGCTGTATTTTAGTCCACTTTTAAAATTACAAGTGTGAGATTAATACCAGTTGAGCGATTCAGGCCCATTGGGCCTCTTGTTTCCTGGAACACACTCAACTGCTACAACTAATTCACATTTACATATTTACAATCATCTTCCGTATATTTCGATCTGGCAGTTGAGCATCATACCTAGAATACAAAGAATCACTACAGGATCACCCAATTGTTCAACCTCTTTTAATAACTGAATACAATAATAGTTTCCTAAAAAACATTGTGATATAACACAGCAAAAGGTCAAATGTCTTTCAAGTTACGTCATGTTCTCACTGGATTCTAAATGTATGGTAATTTACTATCTTTTCAAAGAAACAATGTTAAAATTTGCCGAAATTATTTGTTGCCAATTAATTCATCGTAGCTAGAGTTCTATGAAACGGGTACGTATATAAATATGATCAACATGTGCTAAATTGTATTGAAAATCTTGCTATCAAACAAAAACCTTGTCAAACAGCAATATCATCAGTCCAAGGATTTTATCATCAGTACATTACATACTGGCCTGTTCATGTTTTTCACAAACCATGCTCAAATTTTAGTCACAATTTGAATTTGAAATGACATCTCCTGTGCAAACATAATACATTGGCCCACAAAATAAACGGTACATTATTGTATTGAGAGTATTTCTTTAATGTATTGAAAATGGTGTAAATTACACTGTCAAAATATATATCTGAATATGTGGTATCAAAAAATGGACTCCTGATTCATAAAAATTTCTCCATGAAAAGATGTCACAAGTGTTTATCCAGCGTACGTAAAAATGAAGTTCACAGAACCAATATCGCGTGAAAGAACCACTGGCGTTGGTCACATCCTGACAACTACGTCGCATGGACGCAATTAGTTGGTTCATAGTCATCATAAAGATCCTTTGCCAATTTCCCTGTAAGGTCATCCTCAACGTCGATTTCTAACTCTTCTATCCAACTGATCCCGGTGTTGCTAAATGGAAAAGAAATGGCCAATTAAGCATATTGATGTTCTGTTGATGAGGAAAGTTCATGTTGACGCGTTGGACAAGAGCACATGCGTTATCTTGGTGAAAAGTACCGTCATTTGTCACCATGAATGTAATTACTTGTGGTAACAAGATCTGCTCCGTGTAACTTACAGCGTCCAGGCTACCGTCAGCGATCAAAAAGTCTGCGCCCATTTCCCGATATCCCATCCACACCATGGCGCTTCCACCGCTAAAACGATCATCACGTAACGTGCAGGCGTCCTGATAACTTTCACTATGCCTACGTTACACTCGCGTTCTGCCAGCTGAGCGATAGAGTAGATATCGGGACAATTTCGTGAATAGAACTTGTTTGCAGTGTCGTAAATACAATTTTTAATCTCGACGTTTTTACGCTGAGCAACTTTGGATGTGACGTCTTGTCCATCGAGGTAAACGATACGGTTGGCGCAAACGTAGTCCTACATCGACAATCCGACAATTTGGATGGGCTATCATTTTTTTTCCAAATGAATGACCTCGATCCACTTTCAAGGTCGCAGGGGTCAAATGTCTTAAAATCTTCAAACGACTTCTTCTCAATAACCAAAAGGCCCAGGGTACTGAAATTAGGCCTGTTGCATACTGGGATGAAGGGCCACACAGTGTGTTCAAATGAATAACATTGACCAACTTTCAAGGTCACAAGGGTCAAATGTCTTAAAATCTTCAAACAACTTCTTCTTAATAACCTTCAGGCATGGAATCATGATATTTGGCCAGTAACATGCTGGGATGAAGGACTACAAAATGTGTTCAAATGAATGACTGACATATATTCAAGGTCACAGGGGTCAAATATGTTTAAATCTTTAAATGACTTGTTCTGTATAACCAAAAGGTCCAGGGTACTGATATTTTCACAGAAGCATGCTGGGTTGGAAGACTATAAACTCTGTTCAACTTAATATCCTTGTTCGACATCCAAGGTCATATGTTTAAATCTTTTAAAAGGTTCTCATGAATCAAACACTGATATTCTTTCTGTAGCTGTATTTTAGTCCACTTTTAATATTACAAGTGTGAGATTAATACCAGTTGAGCGATTCAGGCACATTGGGCCTCTTGTTTCCTGGAACACACTCAACTGCAACAACAAATTCACATTTACATATTTACAATCATCTTCCGTATGTTTCGATCTTGCAGTTGAGCATCATCCCTAGAATACAAAGAATCACTACAGGATCACCCAATTGTTCAACCTCTTTTAATAACTTAATACAATAATAGTATCCTAAAAAACATTGTGATATAACACAGCAAAAGGTCAAATGTCTTTCAAGTTACGTCATGTTCTCACTGGATTCTAAATGTATGGTAATTTACTATCTTTTCAAAGAAACAATGTTAAAATTTGCCGAAATTATTTGTTGCCAATTAATTCATCGTAGCTAGAGTTCTATGAAACGGGTTCGTATATAAATATGATCAACATGTGCTAAATTGTATTGAAAATCTTGCTATCAAACAAAACCCTTGTCAAACAGCAATATCATCATTCCAAGGACTTTATCATCAGTACGTTACATACTGGCATGTTCATGTTTTCTACCAACCATGTTCAAACATAAGTCACAATTTGAATTTGAAATGACATCTCCTGTGCAAACATAATACATTGGCCCACAAAAGAAATGGTACATTATTGTATTGAGAGTATTTCTTTAATGTGTTGAAAATGGTGTAAATTCACACTGTCAAAATATATATCTGAATATGTGGTATCAAAAAATGGACTCCTGATTCATAAAAATGTTGCCATGAAAAGATGTCACAAGTGTTTATCCAGCGTACGTAAAAATGAAGTTCACAGAACCAATATCGCGTGAAAGAACCACTGGCGTTGGCCACATCCTGACAACTACGTCGCATGGACGCAATTAGTTGGTTCATAGTCATCATAAAGATCCTTTGCCAATTTCCCTGTAAGGTCGTCCTCAACGTCGATTTCTAACTCTTCTGTCCAACTGATCCCGGTGGTGCTAAATGGAAAAGAAATGGCCAATTAAGCATATTGATGTTCTGTTGATGAGGAAAGTTCATGTTGACGCATGCGACAAGAACACATGCGTTATCTTGGTGAAAAGTACCGTCATTTGTCACCATGAATGTATTTACTTGTGGTAACAAGATCTGCTCCGTGTAACTTACAGCGTCCAGGCTACCGTCAGCGATCAAAAAGTCTGCGCCCATTTCCCGATATCCCATCCACACCATGGCGCTTCCACCGCTAAAACGATCATCACGTAACGTGCAGGCGTCCTGATAACTTTCACTATGCCTACGTTACACTCGCGTTCTGCCAGCTGAGCGATAGAGTAGATATCGGGACAATTTCGTGAATAGAACTTGTTTGCAGTGTCGTAAACACAATTTTTAATCTCGACGTTTTTACGCTGAGCAACTTTGGATGTGACGTCTTGTCCATCGAGGTACACGATACGGTTGGCGCAAACGTAGTCCTACATCGACAATCCGACAATTTGGATAGGCTACCATTTTTTTTCCAAATGAATGACCTTGATCCACTTTCAAGGTCGCAGGGGTCAAATGTTTTAAAATCTTCAAACGACTACTTTTCAATAACCAAAAGGCCCAGGGTGATGATATTGGGCCTGTAGTATGCTGGTATGCCAATTATTTACAAAATACATCTCTTTTTTGTTATAAAATCTCACAAAGTCATACTTAATGGCCTAAATAACTTTTTGAGGGGAAATTTAAAAAACACCAGTTTACGTTAAATTTCTTTTTTTCGGTATTTTTTGGCTTATTGAAATCACTCAATAAAATCTGATATAACAACATTTCACCCAGTTTAAGAGAGATCATTTGCCGTCTAGAAGAACTTGTATTGAGTATGCAAAAACATTAACAGATTTGGTTCTTAGAAGAATCTAACTATTTTCCAGCACTTGGAAAACTAATGAATTGAAACCAATGAAATTTTGAGAAATTCAAATTAATTTCAAAATAATTTTTTTTTTTATTATAAAATTGTTATTCACTGTTTTCAACCATTTTGTAGTCCCACAAAGTCATACCTAATAACCCAAATAACTCTCTGAGGGGAAATTTGAAAATACCAGTTTTTTCCAAATTTCATTTTTTTCGGTATTTTCTGGCTTTTTGAAAACACTCGATAAAACCTGATATAACAACACTTCACCCACATTAAGACAGACCACTTGGCATCTAGAAGAACTTGTATTTAGTATGAAAAAACAAATTGGGTTCTTAGAAGAATTTAACTATTTTCTAGCACTTGGAAAACTAATGAAATGAAACTAATGAAATTTTGAGAAATTCAAATTATTTTCAAAATACACTTCTTTTTTGTTATAAAATTGTTATTCACAGTTTTTAACCATTTTGTAGCACCACAAAGTCATACTTAATAACCTAAATAACTTTCTCATGGAAAATTTGAAAATACCAGTTTACGCCAAATTTCATTTTTTCGATATTTTCTGGCTTTTTGAAAACACTCGATAAAACCTGATATAACAACTTTTCACCCAATATAAGACAGACCAATTGTCGTCTAGAAGAACTTATATTGAGTATGAAAAAACATTGACAGATNCCACAAAGTCATACTTAATAACCTAAATAACTTTCTCATGGAAAATTTGAAAATACCAGTTTACGCCAAATTTCATTTTTTCGATATTTTCTGGCTTTTTGAAAACACTCGATAAAACCTGATATAACAACTTTTCACCCAATATAAGACAGACCAATTGTCGTCTAGAAGAACTTATATTGAGTATGAAAAAACATTGACAGATTTGGTTCTAAGAAGAATTTAATTATTTTCCAGCACTTGGAAAACTAATGAAATGAAACTAATGAAATTTTGAGAAATTCAAATCATTTTCAAAATACAATTCTTTTTTGTTATATAATCTCACAAAGTCATAGTTAATGACTTAAATAACTTTCTGAGGGGAAATTTGAAAAATACCAGTTAACGTTAAATTTCATTTTTTTCTGTATTTTCTGGCTTATTGAAAACAATCAATAAAACCTGATATAACAACATTCCACCTAGTTTAAGACAGAATACTTGGCTTTCAAGTAGAACTAGTATTGAGTATGCAAAAACATTGACAGATTTGGATCTCAGAAGAAATAAACTAATTTGCCAAATTTCGTTTTTTTTGCGGTGGACAGAATACT